>NW_024653386.1:0-10312 GCF_008729295.1 Plectropomus leopardus
ACAATTATCGTGAAAATGTCTTAAAAACCATTAAATTAAAGTGTCTGATATCAGCACACACTATGATACACATAAAAATACATATGCACACACAAAGATATTTAGATACCCATCTATCTCAATATATACATTTAAATATAGAAATGTATACATTCTTAAAGTGACTTTTCTTAAACTAAAAAAATACAGAGAAGGTGAAATGAGGCCCTTGTTCTCGGTCTCAGATGGCGATATTTATTTTTCATTCTCTCCTCTGTGTATTACAAATGCAGCTACAGTATGTTTGTTTTTGTGTTTCAAGCTCATCTACCTGAAGGTGACAGCCCTGCTCTTTCCCACATCGGACTTCAGACACCCGGTTACGACTCCAGCGCTGCTTTACATCAGCCAGGCTCTCACCAAGGTACGCAGTCTTCAGTGTGTTTGTTTTTTATCTGCTTCGTTATGGCTGTCTTTGTACTGTTACTCACTGCTCTTTCCTCTAATGGGGTTTCAGCATCTCTCATTCTGTTTGAATCCAGCCTCCTCCTCTCATCAGTCTTTTTTCTGTGGATTTTCTCCAGATGAGACAAGGCGTTTTATATTTACACCTCAAGCGTTTTCAATTATTCATTTCACGTTTTGCAGGTTGCTGTATGAAATTTCACTGTTGTTTTTCTCTTGAGCTGCAGCTTAAACACGTTTTTATTTGGTGTTTACATGGCAGTTATGTTACAGTGAATTTCCACCCAAAAAAGTCGAACGTCAGTGGAGTAATAGTTTTCAGTGCTAACACCGTGATCTTACCTGTGTATGTTTTTGTCTATTATTTGTATGCCCAGTGTCCAGTGAGGTCATTACAGGACGTGACATCAGGTTTAGTGCTGTGCTCGCTGGCAGTGGAGTATGTCTCTTTTTCAAAGCGCTTCCTGCCTGAACTCATCAACTTCCTGGCTGGAATGCTGCATCTGGCCGTGCAGGACAAGACCTCTCTAGGTAGCCACACGCTTATTTTTTAACAGCGCATTTCCACAGGCATGTATCGGTGCCATCAGCTGTAAGAAGACGCAGATCTGACAGACTTTGACATTGTGTTGCAGATTACACTGTAGTGCTGCCATTTAGGCCGTCGGGGAAGTGCAGTAATCTGCTGGTGTTGTCAGACGCGGAGTCCTGCAAGAGCTGGAGCAAGAAAAGTCTCCCACTGTCTGCGACCCAACACCTGGAGCTCAAAGATGACCTCGACAGAGATCACCATAGGTAAGAGGGGAAAGCAATAAGTCTGGAGGGGAAGAAGCTGGTCAAACTATAGATGCATTCAGTGCTGTTTCAATTAGTTGGCATACAATTCTATTAATATCTCATCTATTTTACAATTGGCTGCTACAATATAGTAAAACAGCTCTGTGAGCAGTCAGCAAGGAGCGACAACTTTTGGCCGTAAGTAACCAAATTTGAAAAATAAGGACTTGCTGCTTAAGCTCAAAGTTAACACATTTTGCACATAACTCCCCATAAAACCATCACTTATCATTATACAAAATAAACTAAGTAAGCTAACCGCAATGTTGCACATTTCCTTTTGTTTTGAACTGCGACGCATCAATGCTAGTTCTTAGTCTTACCTTGAAACAGAACCAGCTGATTTTTTCTTTATTTATTTTTTTAGATTATTTTTGGGGCATTTTTTAGCCTTTATTGGACAGGACAGAGTACTAGCGTGAAAGGGGGACAAGAGGTGGCGACATGCAGCAAAGGGCCGTGAGCCGGAATTGGCCTAATCGGAGCTGAGTATGTAACAACACCATGTAATAACAGGCGCCGACGCTTGCTTGGAGACAATTATAGGCCCAGTAGGAAGAGAGGGAGGGAGATGAAGTGTGAGAAAACGTGTTGTCTTCACACTGCTTCTCATGTTCAGTTTGGACAACAATACGACCACCAAAAATGAAACGGCCAGACAAGGAAGTAAGATTTGGGTAGTAAGATGAATAACCTTCAATTGTGTGGGGAAAAAACAGACAAGCTCATTTGTTCTTTAAGAAAGTATAAACAGAATAACCCAGATATAGAGATCTCCTCTTCAAACAAGTGGATTACAACATGTTGTGAAAAATGAGTCATGTGATGCAGTGCTGATGAGGAACTCATGTGTAATGAGGGTATTCATTAATGTACAAATATGTAAGATAAGCCATCATACTGTGTTTACCTGTATGGTTCTGAGCTGATAGATCCACTCGTGTGATTCTGATGAGTCGCCAGTGTGGTTTTCACACAGCAGCTGGTGTGTGGGCACAAAGCAAAGCTCGCAAACAGGCTGCAGCGGACCATGATCGCGCACAGTTTGTGAGAATATACATTTCTATTTGTACTCAGCTAAAATGAATATTCATAACATGCGATAACCACCTTTGAGTCTGAGTGGTTTATGTTGGAGAGACATTAATCCCATATATTGGCTATATTTGTCAAAGAAAAATAAATAAACCTGTGAGTCACAAAGTAAAAACTCCAAATGAATCATTTATGTGTCTGATATCAGTTACGAAGATTAGACTTTCAAAGTCAATGTGGTTTTTTTTTTCAATAATCACTAATTTATTCAGTGTTTCCTTTGGAAACAGCAGTTATACAGTTTAATTCTTATGTCTCAGACTGCTACAACCCTAAATACCTACTCAGTAAAGTATCTTTAAAGGGACGGTTCACTCCCAAATCAAAAACACGTTTTTCTTCTTAACTGTGGTGCTTTATTATTTCAGCATGAGTTGCCAAATGTTGGAAATATCGGCCATAGAGATGTCTGCCATCTCTCAACAACAACAACAACAACCTAAAAGCTATGTCTTTTTCCAGAAATTATGACCCAATTACTCAAGATTATCCACAGAATTTGTTGTGAGCAGTTTCATGTAGGAGCTATTTTATTATGCAACAGTTAAATGGAGATGATCACGTACGTTCATGCATCTCTCCGCAGATTGATGTGTCTGTCTACTTGCCTTGACCTGGTGAAGAGATGCTGCCAGCTCTACAAAGACCTCGTGTCCTTTACACACATCTTCCAACCAATCAGAACGCTGCTTTCCAAACATCTTTCAGCCCAAACATTACCAGAGCATTTACAGGTTTGTTTGTTTTTCTTTTCCTCCCTCTTAGTCTCTCAAAGTAGCTTATTGTCAGTTTCTCCTTAATTAAGGTTTGTAAATGTTTACTAAGGGTGCAGATTTAACAACTACCTTTCCTTATAGAAAAAGTATGATATTTATAATTTTCTCTCTTATCGCAATTGGTCAGGTTGTATTTTTTATTTTTATTTTCCTTAATTTTTAATAAGATTTTTTCTCTAACTATTACTGTCGCTCTATTTTATGTTATTTTTCTATTTTTTGTTTGTATTAGAAGTAGTACTAGCAGTATTATAGTTATCAGTATGAGTATTACTATAGCTACAATTATAGCTATTATTTTTATTTTTTAATTAAGTCATTTTTTTTACTTAAAAGTCATCAATAGAGGTATTTATTGATGTATATTTACTTGGCATTGAAACGTCCACACTACCACTGATTACTGTGTGCCATAAAAATGTCAATAAACAAGTGAAACAATTTTTGCTGTTGCTGTTGCTGTTGAAACAAGGTTTGCTGTTTTGTTGCAGGAGCTTTGCAGTGAGATCCTGGAGACCATCAGCAGTGCTCCTGTGACTCACAGCCGACTGGTTTTAGAGAAGAAGAAGCCGATTCCTCTAAAGCTGCTCACACCCAAGATTGTAGAAGTGTAAGTGGTAATCTAATGGGTACACAAGTTTGTCGAAATGAATTGCCACGTCAAAAAGCCAAGAGAAACCGCGCATATGTGCTGTAAACGCATCTGTTTTAAATATCTAAGTATATTTTTTTTAATATTTGTCAGGCTGGACTATGGAAAGAAGCGTGGCAGCACCCGAGAGGAGAGAGAGAAGGAGAGATTGAAGCACAAGTACAAGAAGGAGTTCAAAGGAGCTCTGAGGGAGATCAGAAAGGACACGCGCTTCCTGGCCAGAGAGAAGCTCACTGAGGTCATGAACAGGTATGGATAACACACAGTGTCCGTGAGGAGTAAACCGAAACGTTTCCGTGAAAAAGCCTCTCACTTTGGTATTCATTCTGTGTTTCAGAGATGCAGAGAGGAAGAGGAAAGTGAGGGAACTCTTTGGCAGTTTGGCCACACAGGAGGGAGAGTGGAAGGCCCTGAAGAGGAGGAAGAGGAAGTGAAGTACAAAATCTCAGTTTTTATCACTTCTCTCTGTCATGTTTCCCCTGTCAAATGGACATCTCCCATCCGGATGTGGATAACAGCCTGTACGAGGCGAAAATGTCAAACTGGGAACTGTTTTGTACTTGTTTTTTTTAACACAAGATGGATAAAACTTCCTTGTTGCAACACACATTTTATACTATTTGACACATAGCTGTCAGTAATACACGCCAAGTTGTCAAATATTATGATGTAGGCGTCTGATAGGACGGTCAGATACTGTTGGAAGTGTCAGTCGACACAGCAGTGAATACTTGGTTTGCATTTTCCTTTTTTTCCCACCAAAATCACTATATTTTGCTAAAATACAGAAAAACAATAAATGAAAGTATCACTCTGTTCCCTCGCCCTCTATCAACAGTGTATTTGTGTTTCCAGTCACATTCAGTAAAGTAAGATTCTTGGTTATTCCCACTATGACAAAAAAGTCAAATATTTTTATTCAAATGCTCTGATAAAGGGGGGTTGGTACAAAGGACCCTCTAAGGTCGGAGCTATGTATGGCTAAAAAAATAAAATCTGAATGCAAAAATGCAAAACACAAACATCATGTTGTTGTCACTGTACCTGTCTGCATGGATCAATGATGAAAAATAACGAGTCACTGGCTACTGTGTGTGTGTGTGTGTGTGTGTGTGTGTGTGTGTGTGTGTGCGCGCGGGGGGGAGGGTGTTCAGGGAAACAGCAGGTGTCAGGTGTGCACGATAACAAGTGCTACGGTGCAAGTCCAGCACTCTCTGCAGGATTCATTGGTCAGAAATGGAAGTGAAAAGTAGAGAATGAAATGACTCACTCTGTTTTGCTGGGCGCGCTGATCTTTATGTAAACCGTTGGTGAGATTCACAAAGGCCGTGTTGACATCCGCAAGAAACGTGGTTTCAAACTTGTTTATTTTACAACAAGTGGAAAAAAAGTAGTGCAGCTGGAGATTGATGTGCAGTGAGCACAGCCTGTGGTAAGATGCTGGGCGAGTAAAAATGGGACGTCGGTCTTGGTTTTAATGAAGCAGAACTGTCTTTTGAAGAAAAGATGCTGGAGGAGTTGTTTGCAAGGACAGACCTTCAGTGCATGTCCGTCTCTTCTTTCTCTCTTAAGCACACATTACAGAGGCTGCTGCTGGACAGCTGGGTACAGCTCATACCGTCATCAAGGTCAACATTTTTTGTCGTGATAACACACTGGTTGGTCGAGTGACGACAAGCGGGGTTATTTCTGCCTTTAAAGCGAATGCTCTGATGAAAATAAACAGTACATTTAATCAGAAGTCCTTACATTGCTAAGATTATGGACTGATATTTAAATAGAACAGCAATGTGTTTGTGGTAGTTTTGCATGTTTGTTGTCATTTTGTGTCTGTTTTAGGTAATTGTGGTATTTTTTTTGTCTCTCTGTGGTCATTTTGTGCAGTGGTTATTCTATGTACTTTTATGTCTTGGTCTTTTTGGGCTCCTTTAGATAATTTCGTCTCTTTGAGAAAATGTTGCAACTTTTTGTTTGTTTTGTGTGTCTCTTATTGTGATTATTTTGTGTCTCTTTGCGATTCCTTTGTGGTCTTTTTGTGTCTGACGTTATCTTTTGTAGTTTTTGGTTGTTTTGTGTCTCAGTGATCTTTTTGTTTTGTGTAATTTTGTGTCTTTTTTGGTTGTTTTGTGTCACTTTGTGGCCCTTTTGTGTCCTTTTGCAGTTGCTTTTTGGTCCTTCAGGAAACTTTGCTTCTCTTAGTGCTTTTTTGTAGTTATGTTGTGTTCCTCTGAGGTAATTTTGTATCTTTTTAGTCTTTCTGTGTCTCTTTGCAGTAATTTTGTGTCACTTTGTGGTCTTTCTGTATCTCTTTTCTTGTGTAATTTTTGGTCATTTTGTGTCTCGTTGTGGCTATTTTGTCTCTTTGCACCTCCTTTGCATCTCTTTGTTGTCTTTTTGTGTCTCTTTGTGAAATTGTTATTTTCTTCCTGGACGGTTTGTGTAACTGTGAGGGACATTTTGCATTGTTGTTCTTGGTTGTCTTTTTTCCTACTTTCCTATGAGATATTAGTAATAATAAGATGAATGAAATCTCCAAGACATGCAGCTGAGTTCAGGCATCACAATCATACATTGTCCTAATTTACACTCACAATTAATAATTGGATATAAGTAACATATACTAAGTTAAAGCAAGCTGTTTTCAACATGTCAGCATACAGATAAATGAACAAGACTCTTGCAATAAGTCACTTAGTTTCACATATTTTTATTCAACACTTAACTTCAAATAAATTCATATCACAGCAGTTAAGCTGAGTAGTTTTACATGCTCTTGGTTTTCAAAAGTCCATTCAGTATGAGATATATTTGTTATAACAGTGAGAACCTAAAAAATACAATATGAATGCACAAATAGCTCAGCACTTTATAGTCCATCGCGATAAACAGTGACAGTATACAGACCAAAATAGAGAATATTGTTACGCTTCCATTTCAAACAGATCACTGTAAATTGTTCATTTATATAGAGACACTTAGGTGCTTGAAGTGGTATATTTCCATGTTTGAGTTATTGACATAGCCACACACTTGACGTACATACAAACACACACACACACACACACACACACACACATACACAGTGACATTTACTCGCTGTAAATGACAGCTGGTAACTTTCAGGACTGATGTGTAAAAGGCACACACACACACACTCACGCACACACATACACATACACATACACACACACACGACATCTCTCCATCTCTACAACATTTACACATTTACTGCTGTACAGACATACTTAACAACACAAACAGGAACACACACACACACACAACCACACAGACGTTTGGAACAGACTCCATATAGGACCATAACGAGGCACAACGGGACTTGGCAGAGCAACATGGAATGTTTCGGTCATCGATCATCGATCGTTCATCTTTGATTGTAAAGATTTCGATCAGTTTTCATCAGTGTCATCCTGAGAGAGAAGAGGAAAAGGAATTTATTGTCCTTGAATGAATCACCCTATAGCATTATAATATTACATCTTGGGAACTGCGTAAACCAGTTGAGGTGATGTTAATACACCTGTTAAAGGGAAAGTTCATCCTAAAATTAAAAAAACCCAAAACATTTTATCTCTCACCTGTAGTGCTGTTTACTTTTTGGTGTGAGCTGCAGAGTGTTAGGAATTTCAGCTGTCGCGATGTCTGCTTTTTCTCTAATATAATGGAACTAGATGGCACTCGGCTTGTGATGCTCAAAGCGCCAAAAAATATTATTGTCTGCAGGTTTCATGTAAACTAGTAGAGTCTCTTACCTCTGTGGCATCAGCGGGGTCAGTATCAATCGGTGACTCTGCCATTTCCTGTACTGCTAAGGCTTCATCACCCTGGAAAAGACAAAAAGGAAAACATGTTTTTTTTTTTTTTAAATATGATCCAGTATGATATATACACGATCTTGTTTAATGTAAAATTAGACAACAGAATAAAGGAGGAGGGCTGTTGCAGGGGGAGAAGTGGAAAATATTATTATTAAAGCTCAAAGGCCCCTATCCAGAGCCAGCATTTGATTTGTCAGCTCTGGGCTACCGAGACAACACGGTGGACTCAATGGAAGAGAAACCGCTTTCTAAGTAGATATTAATGGCTTATTCAATGTAAGCAAAAAAAAAAAAAAACACGAAAAACACAATTTTTATTTTCAGGTGATTATAAACTAAATAAAACAATGTTACGAACGCTGGATCTTTCATAAGGAAAATAATCTGCAGATTAATCGATAATGCAAACAATCATTAGTTGTGGCTCAGAGACCCAAATGGACCCTCAGGCTATTAGAAAAAACATCTGCACTTTCTATCATTATGCCATAATTTATTCAAAATTATATAACACAAGTTGTGTGTACACAACCCCGCCGCACACGCACACACACACACACACACACACACACACACTCTTGCTTTTTCCATTTATACATTAAAAGGCACTTGCAAACATTCCCCAACAATCATTGTGATTTGTGGTCATTTTGAGGGTGTGGGCTGCTGAGAAAGAGACGAGGCTTGAAGCGCTAATGAAAAAGGGGAGGTGGGGGCGTGTGACGCGTCTCCTGTCTAAAAAAGGATGCTTTGATTACACCGTGCCATTGAACTGACCTTCCTTAATGGGGAGCGGTCACAGTGTGTCTGACGTGCTCACCGGCGGCTGACATAACCTTAACCTACTTATTGCACCTTCTCCTCCTGCTGTTGCATTTAACACCACCCGTCAAGCCTCCATCTGTTCCCCCAGTGGAGCCGGAGAGATGTGTGCTCGTGTAGATGCACACATACACATAGTTGGACTGCTAACAAACACCACCTTGTTTGTTTTTTAGTTTTTAAACTGTGGTCAGATTTTGGCAAAAAAGTTAAAGATTTGTATTCAGGACAAATGAAAAATATCTGAGTCAACCATCTCCCAGAGCAGAATGAAAGTAACACCACACCTTCAGTCTGCATTGTTTTATTGCATCCTGGGGACATGAATTACAGCGGCCTGTTTTATTGCATGTTGCTGGAAGGATCCCAGCAATAAGACGTGTTTGTTGAGACCATTTTCTATTTCCTGTCGTGTCTCCTCCTCAGCTCTACCTACCACTCTCTGTCTCTTTGTCTCCTTCTACCTTTCAGGCTTTTGTTGTCCCTTGATATGAGTCACCCCCTCCAGCTGATGGATTGGTCAAACAACTAGATGAAGAGATTAATCAGACCCCCACTGTCCTGTTTTTGTGTGTCTGAGTGTGTGCGTGTCAGAAACAGGAGACAATCTTTGATGATGCCAGCTCAACTTGGCATCAATTTTTAAATGAAATCAATATTAATATTTAGTGGCTGGGCCGCCTGGGAGTGATGCTGCTGTCTGCATGTCAATCTCTCACTGGGAATACCAGGATTTCTTTCTATAAAAGTGATTGAAATCTGTCTGTTTATTCCTTTGTCAGTCAGTCCATCATCTCTCCATCAGTCAGTCCACCCTGTGTGTGTTTGTCCATCTGTTTGTCTGTGCCGCCTGCCAGTTTGGCTCGTCAGGGCTCCTCATAAAGAGGCTGATCACATACCAACCAGGTGGAGCTCCATCAGTGTTTTATCCTTCGGGGTGATTCTAGCTGCTTTAATAACGCAACTGCTAACAAGCATGAAATAATCTGGTTGGATGTTTGTGAGGGGGATACCACAAGTGTCTTTTATCATGAAAACAAATGCAAATGTCAGTAATGAAGGATGAAAGCAGAAAAAAAAACAATTTGATAGCTTTGGTGAAAGAACTGTTTGTCCAGGTTGTTGCCACAGGCAGAAAAATAACAATAATTTCTCTGGAATCTTATCTTTTTTACATGGTATTTCTCACTAATCACTGCCAATTAAAGTGGAGCAAAGAAATGTGTGTGTGTGTGTGCGCGTGATGTTATCTCTTGGTGTCTAAATTGTGTTTTACGCTAATTAAGGGACAGGAGATCGAGCATCACAACAAACAAGTGTTGGCGTTGCCCGGGGAAATGTTTGATTGGCTTATCATTTCCTGCAACGTTATGAGAGAGGAGGGTAATTACAGGCAAATTTAGTCATCCCTTCAGAATTACATTCAATTTTACCAGTTTGTTAATCCAGATATTAACCACGGGGAAGTGTAACTGCTGTGGTTGGACAACAGAAGAAGAACAGTGATAGCAGTGTAAAAAAACAGAGCATGAACATGAGGGCCATCTGTTGCTCTTGTAGAGTTTGTCTCTACTTAAGAAAGAGTTTCTGAGTTAGTAGGAGAAGGTGTCAAATAAAATTAAAAATGTAGGTTGGAGATCTTGTGCATGTTAAGGATCTTTGCACAGAGGTCATGATAACAATCTGTTTCACGAAAAACCCTCTGCATGTATCTTTGAGGTCTTACAGACCTGTTGAAAACCATTCTTATAAAACATTTTCCAAATTTCAAATAATTTCTAAAGGTATTTATGACCTTGTTTTACTTTTGTTTGCTTCTCTTTATTGCAGCAGATTTTTTTTTTGTCTTT
>NW_024653387.1:0-479 GCF_008729295.1 Plectropomus leopardus
GACATCTATACAAAGTCCAGAAAAGACATCTGTACTATGTCCAGAAATGACATCTATATGAGGTCCAAAAAGAGACATCTATGAGACATCCAGAAAAGACATCTAAACTATGTCCAGAGAAGACATCTACATGACGTCCAGAAAAGACATCTATAAGAAATCCATTAAAAAAATCAATATGACGTCCAGAAAAGACATTATTATGACATACTTAGTTTAGTTAAATAAAGCAATTTTATAATTCATTTTTAAAAAGATTAGTTTTGATTAAATAAGTTGAAGCGGGACCCAGGGTGCTTTTATTTTGAAGGACCTTGCTTATTTTCAGTTAATTTCTTGTAATGTTTTTGGAATTTTGAAGCACTTTCTTTTTTTTCACAAATCTCTGGATCATTTTTGGGTCTCTTCTGGTCTTTTTTGTTGTTCATCACTTTCCTCTCATGTTTTTGAAAGAAGTCAAACCACCAATTTGCTAACGC
>NW_024653388.1:0-489 GCF_008729295.1 Plectropomus leopardus
CTCAAGATTCTACTGTTTTGTTCCATCTGTTCCATAATAGAATGCATCCATGAGCCTTTTTTAAACATGGCACCCGCTAACCAACAGTGACATACTGCAACTTTTGGTCTCTAAGTACACATGAAAAAGTTTCAAAGATTTCAGCAAGCCATATAAAGTAGACGGGTATTCAAATTGAACCTTTGAACATGTGCAAATTATTGGAAAAGTCTGAATTGTGCAAAACATCAGCAAAACAAAAAAGTTGTGAAAAAGAATGACATAATAATACACATGAAAAGTAAAAAACAGGCAAGAAAATGACCGATCGAATCAAACAAATTAAAAAAATAAAAATGCATGTATTTTACATATAATATTTTAAATATAAAAAGAAATGAAAATGACCTGATAATATGCAAAAAAAGTAAAAAACAAAAAGACAAAAACATCGAAACAAACACAAAACAGTTTTTAAATATGTGAATATATTTATTTAGTTTGTTCTGT
>NW_024653389.1:0-465 GCF_008729295.1 Plectropomus leopardus
GGGAAAAAATGTCCCACAAATTGCAAAAAAAAAAAAAAAAAAAAAAAATAAATTAAAAGTAAATTTGAAAAAAAAAAAAAAAAAAGAATAAAAATTTTGCTTTTTTGGGGGGGGCCTGATTATTTCCCTTAATTCATAATAAGTAATTTATTAACATGTTCTCAGGAGAAACTGAGCCAAGAGGTCCAGGTTTCAAAGAGTTAATCATGACAATCATCATCAGATTAATCACAGAAAACAATCTTTACTACAGCCCTTGATGAATAACGCAGTTTGAGAAGACTTTTCTAGTAATACATACTAGTACTTTTTCTACTGGTTTTGTCCACATGAAGCTGAGGTGACGTGGATAATAGAAACGTATGCTTTTAAATTGTATTTGTGTACCGCTACTATAATGGCCTTACTTTTTAATTTATTTATTTTTTCAGAATTTGTACAAGGTGCTTTACTATTTGACTCAGG
>NW_024653390.1:0-544 GCF_008729295.1 Plectropomus leopardus
AGATCCTGTAGCTCACTGCCATCAATGCTTCTGTTTGTTTTTGTTTTTTTCTCTTCCTTTTTATGTTTTATTAAAAGAAATAAACTGGAATTTGTATTTCCAAACAAACAGCTCACACAGTTTTTCTTTGATTTATAATGGGGCTACTTTTGGCTGTTTCTTCCCTTTATTTAATATTTACATTTATTTATTGAAATTAAATATTGAAATTAATTAATTATTGAATTAATAAATTAATATTGGTGTTTTCATAATCTAACACTCATTTGGATTTCTACATACTTGAATATTACAGGTGAGGACAGCTTGCACGAGAAAATGTATTCATGGTCAGTGGTTTATTCATAGTCTCAGCTCAGCTCCTAGACCTTGTATCATTTGCAGTATTACTTATACCTACTCTGCTTATTCCGAATTTTGATGAAGCCAAGAAATGTTGATTCTAAATAAATAAATAAAATACCAGCCCTGCAATAGTCTTGTGACCTGTCCAGGATGTACCCTGCCTCTCACCCAATGACAGCCGGGATAGGCGCCACCCTAT
>NW_024653391.1:0-219 GCF_008729295.1 Plectropomus leopardus
TTCCACGGCTAAACGAGAACTTTTTGGTCGCCTGTCGATAAAACTGGTTAGCGCTAAATGAGCCGGGGACTCTCCAGGCACACAGTGACCAAGTGTCCTCTCTATTTATGTATTATTTTTTTAAAATGCCACATGAGTTTCTAGCTCGTGTCCAGCTTATGAACCCCATTTCTGGTCCGAAAATTCACAAAAATAATCAATAAATCAATCCTATAGGTT
>NW_024653392.1:0-322 GCF_008729295.1 Plectropomus leopardus
TCGCTGTATCGCAACTCTAGTAATCCCATCACAAGATGGTCTCTAGTTTATCATCTTTACAGCACAGCTCTATTGACATAAGAGAGGTGCGCCACCATTGTTCACATTAAAAAAAAATTGATAGCGAGAGCAGCTGCAGCTGCAGCTGCTGAAGCGTTAGTTTGAGCTTCATGTCACCAGCTTCCATTACAAATGACTTTTAGCTGTTGCTGTGTTGCTCGTACTGTGAACACAGCATAAGGAGCTCTGGTTAAAAAAAACACTGGATGTTGCAAAAAAAAAACTATCTGCTGAATGTGGCTTTTTTTAAGCTACACAATGT
>NW_024653393.1:0-284 GCF_008729295.1 Plectropomus leopardus
TGTAGGCTTATAGGCTACCCCTCACTGTTAGTATTGTATCACTCAGAGCCAGTTTGGATTATCACAGAGAATTTGATGCTAACATGATCAAGAATGCTTAATTTGTACAGAAAAATAGTTCTCAAGGTTTAAATTCACCAGCATTTGAATTGACCAACCATAGACCTTTCTCCTCCAATCAAGCCAAGAATGTTAAGTAGTGCTGTATGGCATTGGCCTACTATTTGATAATACATTGGGCCACTTATCATACAATACAGTACACAGTACAATTATATTCAACT
>NW_024653394.1:0-368 GCF_008729295.1 Plectropomus leopardus
CTTTGAGAATCTCTGCTAAAATTAAAATATAATAAAAACAGATCAAATGATTAACATTATGAAACAAAAGCCAACATATTCCTAATTCATTAAGAAAACACTCAAAGACATAAATTATAAGCTTTGGCTTGTTTGAGATCAAACTAAATCTTTTCAAACATTTTAAAGAAATATACAAACAACCTATTTACACAACTGGAAAAAAAAGTTTGCACTGGTGCTTATATTGTGTATTTGTGCATAGGGGGTCTTTAGAGAGCAGTAATAAACACACTGGATTATTTATCAGGTTAACCCTTTGAAACCTGAGCAAATTAGATTGATTTCTTTAATGACCCTCAGAGAAATGACCCAAAAATTAGCACAAA
>NW_024653395.1:0-202 GCF_008729295.1 Plectropomus leopardus
TGTATGCCATATTTAGAGTATTTTCTCTGCTTTACCTACCTCAGACAATGTATTCTAACTGGAGGATGAAGCTGTTACGTCCCTTTCTTCAAAACCAGACTCCTTTAAGAAAAACAAGAATTTTACCCTTACTGAAGGCAGGAGTTGCTGGTCTACTGCTGCCTCGATTAGTTATTTTATTTTTATTATTGTGTGACTTTGG
>NW_024653396.1:0-347 GCF_008729295.1 Plectropomus leopardus
CTAATATCATGTTTTGGAAATGTTAACTTTAGGCTTTAAGTAGAATTTGAATTTATAATAATAGATGGCTAGTGGTACGTTGTTATTAGGCAAAGATGTAATAAACTGAAAACACTGTCAATGGGAAATGAATTTTCTAGTTTTTCTAGTATAAGTAGAATTTTCTAGTATCAGTTTTCTAGTTCTAGCCTGACCAAAAAAAGTTAACAGCCACTGCTTTACCTTAACACTATTTTTCTTGGTACTTTTTACACTCTTGGTGATTTACAATATTTTCTAAAATGGCAAAGTTTGCATCACTACTTATATTGTATAAGGTATTACAGTAAAAATATAAGTCAGAACAA
>NW_024653397.1:0-6266 GCF_008729295.1 Plectropomus leopardus
CAGTACCGCAAAGACACAGGTCGTGAAGATCTTCAAGGCTCTGAGAGCAGCTGGAAGCAGTGTTGTGGACACCACCGGAGGGACAGACGCCGACATGAAGAGCAGGATCGGTAAGATCTGGGGCTCAAAACAAATCTCAACAAGATGAGCATTTTTAACTCCGACGTGAAGCGGGTGTTGCTACACGGATCGGAGACTTGGAGGACCACAAAACACACAACCGACAGGCTGCAAACGTTCACGAAGAAGGAGACGGCTGAACATCTGGAGGAGGGACAAAGTAAGCACCTTAGACCTGTGGACGAGGACAAACCAGGACGCCACTGTTTTACAAATACTAAGGAGAAAGTGGAGCTGGATTGGACACAAACGGTCACAAACGTCACCCGACAAGACCTGAAACAGAACCCGCGAGGAACGAGGGAAAGAGGAGTCCGGGAGGAAAGTTCGAGGAGCGAGCTCAGCTGGAAAAACCGCCAACAGTCTGTTGCAGTTAGCAGACAAACAAACCTCAGAAGACGCTTTTGTGTGTTTGTGATGCTGCTAATCGGAGGGATTCACAGTTTGAATCTGGCTCGGTGAATCCGCCTCTCAGAGGGTGAAAACCAAAATGCCTGCCGGCTGTGTCACAACAGAAACCCCGCGGTCTGTGTGATGTGGGCTGCTCTGACTGTAATTTAACCGGGAGGGGAAAACTTGTGGCTTCGAATGAGTCGCAGATGACTCATCACGTAGATTTTCAGGGATCACATGAGGACTCGAGGACGGAAAGAGTGACGAAAAGACAGAACAGTTTTTATTCAGAAGAAATCGCTCTGCAGCTCAAAGCCGGCGCTTCCTGCTGAAGACGTTTATTTAAAAAAGATTCCCTAAAGCTGCAGGTTTACTGCATTAAACCACCTACAAATAAAAACGCAGATAATGGTAAAAGTACTGATACTGGAAAATTTTAAAAAATGATATTGGATGATAAAAAAGTAGATATTTAACAATAAAAAGCACTCATATACTCATAATAAAAAAACGTAGATGTGTTACGATAAAAAAACACTGATATTAAATGATAAAAAATGTAGATATTTGATGACGATGAAAAATAATACCAAACAATGAAAAATTGATATCTGATGACAAAAACATTAATAATAAACAATATAAAATGTAGATAACTGACGATGAAAAATATTGGACGGTAAAAATATAGATATTCGATGATTAAAAATACAGATATTTGACAATAAAAAAATGATAATAAACAATAAAAATGTGGATAACTGACGACGAAAAACATTGAAATTAGATGATAAAAATGCAGATATCTGACCATGAAAAACCCTGGCACTGAACCATAAAAAGATATTTTTAAAAAAAAGGAGTAGTTACAAAACAAAACTGATGCTGGACGACAAAAAAACCCCAAATTATTGTGAAATAAAAAGCACTGACAGGAAACAGTTTTCATTCACGGTAACTCACTGTGAATCCAAACTAAACCGAACTGACCGTTTACAGCCGTTATTTCCAGCCGAGGCACAAACACAAAAATGATTTTTATTCCATTAAAGATGTTTTCGTCCTGCGGATGTGAGGACGGGGGAGCGTACCTGGATGACGAAGGTCTTGTCCTGGAAGCCGGGACACATCCCCAGCTGGCTCATGTACGCCGCCTCGTTGATGAAGTTCTCGATGCCGTGGAAAACTCCTCGGCCGGTGGCGGAGATGCGGCCGTGGATTCCCCCCTGGCTGATGGGCTTCCCGGTGACGCAGGCGTGAGCGTTGATGTCCTGAAGAGGAAACAGACGGAAAGAGACGCAGACGTGAATAAAACATCAGGAGGATTCATCCATCATTCCTCAAATATTTAAAGTGTGTCAGAAACACAGCGAGTCGCCTGAACGCCATAAAAAAAGAAAACAGCTGGTTCTGTTTCAGGCTCCACCCCCTTCAAAAACACAACACTAGGAATATTTAATGTTTCAGCTCCTCAGAAATGATTTTTTTTCCTTTTTTTGAACGATATCAGCACAAATATCTTTATTTTAGTTCGGGGTCGACAGATTATCAGCCGATTATCGGGGCTGATAGTTTGCATTTTGCTGATTTTTTGTATCTGCATTTTATCTTAATAATTGAAGAAAAAATTAATTAATGAAAAAGTGTAAAAAAAAAAAAAAAAAAAAATTTACTTTGTTAAAGGAGAGTTTTTTTTCATTAACTTTTATTTAAATTTTCACTGAAAAGTTGCAGGGAACTTGCTGTATTTGATGGTGAAACATTGATTTAAGGCATTTAAACAAAGTTTAGTGTGTTTATTGTTTATTATAAGGATCCCCATCAGCTGATGCCTGAGCCAGTAATAATGATAAGAATGGGATCAATACAATAAGTAAACAAATAAATAATATTAACAATAACACAAAAATACAACTACTTTAACAACAGTAATTAAAAGATAATAGTAATTAATTCCCCATTAATCAACCGATTCAAAAATGAAGTACAATTAAAAAAATATGTGTTTTAGTTTGTTATTTTCTAAATTCTAAATTTTGACAGAAATATTTTCATTGTTTTTGTAAATGCATGTCAGTTACTGGTCTCACTCAGTGGTAATTATCGGTATCGGCGCTGAAAAAACAGTGTCGGTCGACCTCTAGATGGATGTTTAATGGATCAAACATCACCTGATTAATCCAGAAAATATTTTTAATCATTTTCACTTTTTGGTGATGGAAACGTTTGTTAATTGCCCCCATTTTTAACACTAAATTGACATTTTCAGTTGGTGAACTGTGTGGTCAGTCCTCGCTCAGGTCGATCGCTCTGCAACGTTCACTGTAAAAAACACTTATTTCCCTTTTTATTTTTGTCCAGAGAAAATGCAGCGAGTTTGTCCTCGAGAACCAAAAGCAAACAAAGAAATCTGCAAACAAGATAAATCTGTGACGCTCAAGAAAACAAGTCGACGTCACGTTCAACAGATGATGTCACTGTCAAAAAATAAACGAACTGATGGACGCAGATAAAAATGCAGATACGACCACCAGATTCAACACAAACGCTTAGAAACAGCAACACTGGACGATAAAAAAGGTTAAAATCAGGCACCAGAGGATGCTGGACAATATAAACACTGTTACGGCTGATAAACAGACATACAGATGATGTGCCATAAACGTGGAGATATTGGACAAATTAAAAAATGTACGTATTGGACAGTAAAAAACACTGATATTAGACGATAACAAGCGCACATTTTGAATTGCTAATAGTAGATGATAAAAATGCTGTTATTTGGCAATAAAAAACAGACGTTAGACGAATTAAAGCGTAATCTCTGAACAATAGAAAAAAATGTATATATTGGAAAAAAAAAACATGAATACTTGAGAAAAATGATTAAAAAGCAGATACTGACTGAAAACATGTTTTGGACAATAAAAATGTTGATATTGGATTATTAAAAACACTGACATTAAACACTGAAAAACGTAGATATTTGCTAATAAAAATTTTAATATCGTACGACAAGAGTGTTGATAGTGGATTATTAAAAATACTGAAATCAGACACTAAAGCACATAGATATTGGACATTAAAAAATTTAAATTTTGGACCATAAGAGTGTTGATACTGGATTATTAAAAACACTGAAATTAGACACTGAAATACGCAGATATTGGCTGATGAATAAATTACATTTTGGAAAATAAGAATGTTGATACTGGAGTATTTAAAGCACTTAAATTAGTCATTAAAACACGTAGATGTTTGAAAAAAATATAAAAAAAGAAATCTGGCGATGAAAAATAATCTCTGCAGAGCATCTGAACACACCTTTCTGGGGAGGCGGAGCCTGAATCAGGACGCAGGTAAAGACCACAGACTGTATATAAAGATGGACAACAGGACAGCTCCCCCACAGCGCAGTGTTTCAGTGTGTGTCGCCCCCTGGTGTCTGACTGCAGTATAGGTCATAAAGCCCGCCCCTCCATGTTCGTTAATGGCTCAAACTAAAAACTCAACACCAAATTTCCCAAATATTGTTTCTGTCACTGAAGGTCGTTCTCATCACGCTGACGATTGTTCAAATGTTCGTTTTTATGATAAAATCCGTTTTAATGTGTTATTAAATTCTACAGAACGGCGATTTTCCGCCGTGATTGACAGCTCTGACAGCCACTCGGTGCGCTCGTTTTCATCGGAGCTCCTCGTGATTGGTCAGACGGGTGTTTTGGCGGAAACTCCCCCACCGTGGATATCGCTGTTGTGCAAAATCTGGCTCTAAATGACGTCACCATCGCAAGACGTCAGCCTCCGTATCCCGGATATTTTGACCTCATATTTTAACCGTCCATCTTTATGTCCAGTCTATGTTGAAGACACACCCCGTCCTACGTCCCAGGTACCAGCAGAGACCGAGGTAAGCCGCACTAACTGGAGTTCCCCGCAGACAAACCCAGGGAGTCAGAGCCCAAACCTCCAGACCAGCAGATTCAAAGAGGAGCTTTACCTTCGACACGGGTCCCCGAGACATGAGGATGGGGGGGTCTGACTGCCGACAACCAACAACAACGACAACAACGACAACAACGACAACAACGTCAACAACAACAACAACAACAGCTGTGATTTCAGTGTGAAGCAAAAACAAAAAAACACTTTCTATGCAGCAGGAACCCTCAACCTGCTGTGCCTGGGGGCCACTTTACATAACAACAGGAGGCCAGGGGCCAATCACAGGAGCCCCAAACAGGTTTCTAGGACTTCAGGACATTTGCAGGATTTTTAGAATATCTGAAGCATTTCAGGACAGTT
Source organism: Plectropomus leopardus (assembly GCF_008729295.1). Taxonomy (NCBI): domain Eukaryota; kingdom Metazoa; phylum Chordata; class Actinopteri; order Perciformes; family Serranidae; genus Plectropomus; species Plectropomus leopardus. The sequence continues at coordinate 4,819 of NW_024653397.1, forward strand.
TTCTTGGATGTTTCAAGGACTTCAGGACGTTTGTAGGATTTTTAAAACACTTCTAGGATTTAATGACATTTTTAAGATTTTCGGATGTCTGAAGGATTTCAGGACATTTTTGGGATATGAGGACATTTCTTGGATTTTGGACGTTCCTAGGATTTTTAAAACATTTCTAGGATTTTAGGATGTTGGTAGGATTTAAAGACATTTAAAGCATTTGCAGGATTTGAGGACATTTCTAGGATTTGAGGACATTAGTGTCTTAGCCAGGCCCTCTGTGGGGGTGTGGGGGATCCTCCGCCGGCTCTCTATGGTTGATGCTGTTTTATGTCCTCGGGCACCTTATGAACCATGTACAACGGTTCGGTTCGATCACACTGGAGAACAAATCTGCAGCACAGCAGCTGAACTGAGCTAAAAACAGCCAGAAGAAACACGAAGAACACATCAGCGCTCTGCATTCAGAGACCAAAGTGCAGCCGGGGCTCGCTGCTCGCTCTCAGCCTCCTGCTGACGCAAACTCTCAGATTTTTATTCATAAATTGCAGGAAATGCATGAAAGGGTTTCTCCGAGGGGACCGCCTTCCGTATCTGTGATAAATCCGTTTTTACATGACGGCGAACGCATCCGTGTAACATTTCCTGTCTGCGATCTGACCACCGAGTCCTCGACACAGACGCTGGAAACCAAACAGGAAGTGAAAGGGCAGGGGAGGAAAACAGAAACAGCTCGACAGAAACGCACTTCCTGCGTCACCACGGCAACCACTCTGGGCTCGGAGCAAACGTCTGGGGTTTGCTTCAGGCTGCAGAGATTTTCAGGGCGTGTGTGCACACTGGATTATTTACTAAAGCAAACGCTCCACAAACAGGTCTGAAGAAAAACAACATTAACCCCGTGTGAACGTGTCTGAATGTCCTCACAGGTAAAATTAAGTCAAACGGACATTTGGGGCATTCGTTCGTCTTCGCCTGGACACAAATATTTAGCCTCATTCGTGTCTTCTCAGCCACTTTCAATAATGAATCATCAGGGATGTGAATTTTCTCCGATCGGCAGCGAGAGCAGACTCACGTAGTGTCCCATGGTGGTGGCGAAGGTGTCGGCGATCCAGGACATCTCCCTCTCGCCGGTGCTCATGTCGGGAGCAGGGACATCGATCCCCGGTCCTGCAGAACCACACAGACACCAACAAGAACCACATGATTACGTGCACGCGAGCCGAGCGTCTGAGAGTTTGCTGCACGTCAAAAAACGTCTGACTGAGAGACGGAGCAAAATGTCTCCGCTGCGTCTGCAGAAACTGTCTCTACATCAAATCACAGTATTGACATTTAACCCTCCTGTTCTCTTTGTCATTACGACAAGAATATTCCTGAGAGACCGGGTTCAATCATCCAAAAGTTGCTAGAAACCAAAAGTTATAAATAATTTTTAAAAATATATATTTTTA
>NW_024653398.1:0-570 GCF_008729295.1 Plectropomus leopardus
GAAAAATGTCCACTTGGACTCAACAATGAACTGATTAGATTTGGTGGTCATAAGTCAAAAGTCAAGGTGACCTCCCCTGTCTCATTCTCAGGATTGCGATATCTCAAGAACACATTTAGGGAATTTCTTGAAATTTTGCACAAATATTCACTTGGACACAAGCATGAAGTGATTTGATTTTGTTGGTCAAGATCACTGTGACCTTGTGTCCCTCTAATTCTTGTAAATGCAATATCTCAATATGGCCTTGAGGAAAATTCCTCATATTTTGGCACAAGTCCTCTTGGACTCAAGAATGAACTAATAAGGGTTTGATGGTCAAAGGTCAAGGTCACCGTGATGTCTTCAACAGGTTTTTGGCCATAACTCAAGAATTGATATGCTAGTTATTTCATACAAATGTCTAATAGGATAGCATGATAAAGTTATGATATTATATATCCAAAAGGTCAAAGATCATTTTTAATGTGACATCATAATGCTTTGCCAAAACCCCTTTTCTGCCAATGCCATAACTCAGGAACAGAGAGGGAGACTTTTGGTCAGATACTGAACTGGTGACACTAATCT
>NW_024653399.1:0-403 GCF_008729295.1 Plectropomus leopardus
GATCGCTGGAGACGCCGCTACTCTCCAGCCGACCGACGGGGAGACCACTTCGCACACCATCACCCTCCAGCCTCCAACACCTACCGGGACAGCCGCCCAGAACATCACCCCCGGCCCTGGTCCTCCGGTTTCCCGCGCCATGACGCACGGCGCCAACAACAGAGGCAGAGGTACAGTCACCACACCAGCCGCCAACCGCGCTATTTTAATCAAAACAACACCGGTTGGGGGCACACCCAGGGCTCCCGAGACACTAGGGCACAACCAGGTCGTAACAACCCGAACTGGATTGAGTCCCAAGACGCGCACTCTACGCGCAAAATCAGAATCCTTTTTAAAATAATTACAGCCAAACATCACCTCAAAAACACATCGGGCAGAGACCCACCACCTACAATTAGCA
>NW_024653400.1:0-467 GCF_008729295.1 Plectropomus leopardus
AAGAAAGAAATGAGGGGACAAAGAAAGAAGAGTGTGTGATTCACTGAGAGCTGACGTTGTAGAGGGAGAAATGATCCTTTGATACAGAAAAGTCAATCCTCTTTATGTTGGAGTGACCTTTAGTGACCTCTGCTGGCACCAAGCAGAAACTACAACAGCAGCAACCCCAGCTGTAATCACTTTTTGGCAGATTGTTTCAACTGGTAAAAAGGACAGGGTGAGCTGTAATCTGTCACATAAAATCGTCATGACTGAAAAAAGTTAATTTGAAGAAAAATACAACCTTTCAGTGACAAAAGAGGGGGTGAAATCACTTTTTGACAGGTATAAACCTGTATTTTATGGGTTGGATTGTCCTTTAAAAGGTATTTCATCAACTAGGTGAGCTATAATCTGTCACATTAAACCCTATTGAAAGAAGAAATTAACCTTTCAGTTACAAGACAAGAGATGAAATCCCTTTTATC
>NW_024653401.1:0-553 GCF_008729295.1 Plectropomus leopardus
GTGGAAATGTGTGATTTGTACATTATGTTGTGGATATGTTAAAAACTTAACATTTTAACAGCGCTGTTGGTAACATGTTTTTAGATGTAAGCACAAAAAACACTTTGTTATGGTTCGGAAAAGATCGTGCTTTGGCTTAATGGCTTTAACAGGTCCTAATTTTTAAATGTGACTGCACAAAAAACTAATAATTCGTCAAAATAAATGTTGTTGCTAATCTTTGACATATCCAAGATTGTGCTTAAAAAAAAACCCCAGCCCCCCAATATTTATTATATAAAAAATAACTGTTGTTTGGGTTTTTTTTCATCAAAAAAAACACAAGAGTGGCATCTGATATTTAAACTGGCATTTAAATGGTTGAAATTCCAAGAATGTTTAATTATTTGGTACTTTTGGTTTAACCCCAAAAAACTGAAGAAAAGAATATTTCCTTATAATATTTTTATGGAAGTTTTTTGTCTTTTTGTGTCTTTTTTTTTTTTGCCTTAATGGCCTGAAGTGGCCCTAAATTAAAGTGATGCCAGCGGGTTAAAGTACCTAGTTTTGGTGC
>NW_024653402.1:0-293 GCF_008729295.1 Plectropomus leopardus
TTGGCTTTTAAGGGTCATTTACATGGCAACAGTTCTTGCATGAAATGCAAACTTTTTGTTTTTAATCGGCGTTCCGTTCGTACGAAAACTGCGTTTTGGGGGCCTGAAAATGCAAACTTTTGAAATCGGGTTCCAGAGCGAAATCTTTTGCCTTTTCTTCTGTCACCGTGTAAACTGGCAATGCCCGGATCCTGTGAGAACGGCATCACCAACTACAGGCCCAGCATGAGAATTGTGTTCACAATGTTATCCTACAAATGCAGTTTTTTTAGGCAAAGGAAAGACTTTTTTAG
>NW_024653403.1:0-506 GCF_008729295.1 Plectropomus leopardus
GGGAGAGGAGGGACCGGCATCGATCGAAGAGTCGTGACAGCAGCATCCGTGGAGACAAATCGGTGACCATCCAGGCTCCTGTAGAGTCGCTGCTCGATGTAGAGTCCACCAGAGGCGACGACAGGGTCGGTTTGATTTCAGGCATTCCTCTTAAAGCAATATTTCACCCAAAAATGAAAATTCTGTAATTATCTACCCCCCCCTCATGCTGTTGCAAAGTCAGGTGATGTTTTAAAGTCCACAAAACACTGCTGAAAGTTCAAAAAAAAAAAAGGTGTTTCATCCCCCAAAATGTTGGGGCAAATGTTGACCGGGATCCAAACGGGAAAAAAAACATAATAAACGCAGCTCCCACACTTGGAGCTAAAGGTTACAACAAGGCCAAAAACATAATGACATTTTTCAAAACAACTTGGCACGTCGGGGCTTCAGGATACTTGGACTTCCTCTGACTAGCAGCATGGAGCCATTTTATGGTTTTATTCTGAAATGTTTTTAAACAATTG
>NW_024653404.1:0-249 GCF_008729295.1 Plectropomus leopardus
TTTTGTAATAAATAACGAACATCGTGGAAACCCCAGATACGTGTGGCAGTACGCTCTTGGCTAACTTTACTGCCTCCAACGCTCCAGGCCCAAACGGTTACGACAACAAAGTTTTGGGGGCAACTGGGCAGAAATATCCCACAAACTGGAGAAAAAAAAAAAAAAAATGGTGACAAGAAAATGAAAAAAATAGAGAAAAATTACCAGAATATTATATTTACGATTCTCTTAATTATGTGTTTAAAATAT
>NW_024653405.1:0-391 GCF_008729295.1 Plectropomus leopardus
TTATTTATTTATTTTTTAAGTGCTAGGGTAGGATCTCGGGCCTGGGCTCCTCAAATCCTAGAAACGACTGTGAATATACCAGACCGGTGTGGTGCTGCTGTGACTTGATTTGACTCATTTATCATTCATTTTATCTGATAAATCTTACAAAGTTTATTAATTGGTCCCTGGCCTCCTGTCATTTTGCCCCTGAGCAAAGCAAGTTGAGTATCCTTGGCGTACAGGAATGCCAAAAAACGCAGCATGCACAAATGTGACAATGTGTTCTCGGCACATTAATCCATTTCCTCAGTCACTTTTTTTTTTTAAAGAAAATGAACGCCTTTCTTCATTTTTATGCAGAAGACAAAAAAAAAAAAAAAAAAAGATGAAAAGTGACAGGCGAGAAAAT
>NW_024653406.1:0-409 GCF_008729295.1 Plectropomus leopardus
AAACGTTGCTGCATTTCCTGCCGAAATAGCTGCATGCACGGTTGTGCTGCATGCTCATATACTACAACGAAAGCTGTACAGCTATTGTACTGGGAATACAGGCAGAAATGTCCCTTTTAAATATAACCGAATTAACTGCTAAAGAAACAAAACAATTATGATAATTAGCTTTTTTTTTTATTTTTATTATCCGGTTTAACCCTAAAACCTATTTAGACATCAGTTTTCTGCTTTCAGACGCCTCTCACAAGCTATTTAACTCTTTAAAATCAAAGCAAATTGGTTTGATGTCTGTCAAAACATTTTTTTAAAAAGGTAACAAACAATTTGGAAAGAAAGTACCTACATACTGCAAGAAATTTGCAAAAGGTTGAGCAGAAAATTACCTAAAAAAACAAACTATATTTAT
>NW_024653407.1:0-291 GCF_008729295.1 Plectropomus leopardus
ATCAATTTCTTTCAGAATCACTGGAAAAAAGGCAATAGGCATCTTATTAAGAAATGTACCACAAACTGGAAAAATTGTGGATTTTAGAAAGTCCTTTAAAAAAAAAAAAGAAGCAAGAGAATAATGTCTATAGGGGAACAAAAGAGAAGCTAGGGGGAAAAAAAACTAATTATCACATTCACGTACTTAAAATTATGTCACTGAATTTTTCTGATTTTATTTTCAGCACTTTTATTCAGGTCCTTCCCTTTTTGAGGTTTTACATTTAATTTTTTCTTTACTAATTTTCAG
>NW_024653408.1:0-3621 GCF_008729295.1 Plectropomus leopardus
GTTTTCTGTCATCTTCCACTTCATGTATGTTGCCCAATCATTTTCCATGCTTGGGGCTATTCCAATTTTCTGATTAGCCAAAACAATCATTTTGGTAACTGCAATTATAGACTATTGTTAAGTAAACAATAGACTGTAGAAACAGTATAACAGAGCAGCTTGTTGGCTGCATTCTCATAGTTATGTCTTAATGCTGAAACAGCACAGCATGTCAATTCAGTTCAAAATACAGAATCCTATGATAAAACCAAAACTCTTCCATTTGGGATTTTCTGAATATACCAAGACCATTGCAAAATAAAATATAGACAAGAAAACAATTCACTAGGTTGCACAGTTCCAGTATTTTACACACTGCCATGGAGAGAGACAGTCACTTGTCATGAGTCTTGGACATTGTCTCTTTAATACACACTTCAACTGAAAGATGAATGTCTGTTTATTCTGTTTATTCTCTGACTGTTTATTCTCTGACCTGAGCACCGAAAGTGACCTTGAGCCATAATATAGCCACTGACCTCCAGTGAAATACAACATCAGCTAATAAGAGCTTCCAGCTCTGTAACTGAGAGATACCTAACACAATTCACTGCCAGATTCACACACTGACTTACTGCCAGAGGTTACTCAGCTGGCTGGCATAAAGCTTTCCATCGCTAAACCAACCAAGTGGCATTAAGAGCCTTTAGTTATGGCAAAGGATGAGGAGCAGCCAGTCACAGCAGGAGAGGCCAGGATGGAAACAGTGAGGGAGCGAAGAGCCACAATTTGTCCCAAGGGGAAGATACAAGACTAACACAGACAGTGATGGAGGTTTAAAAGACAACCCAGCAATGTAGATCAGGGAAAAGAGAGACTGGCTAGACAAGAGAGAGGGAGGAAGAGAAGAGGCTGAGGATCTGAGAAGAAGCTCGGGGACAGACGTACAGTTTATGTGTGTTATCGAGCACTTTGCAGTTACACATCACCCTTGGCTGTGCTGTGATCAGTGTGATCAATTTTGCTGTGTTGCTCTGTAATTCTTCTGGCCTCCTGCCTGGGGTTGAACAAACATAAACCGGTCAGCTGTTGGAGGAATTATGATCTCCTCACTGCCATCTCCTCTGAGAGCTGAACACAGATCTAAAGTCCAGTGCCTCAAAACCTTCATCACAGCAGTTGTGATCAGTTGTGATGCATTACTTTAAGGTTATGCTTTGCATTGGTGCCGTTTGTCAGAAGGTTTTATCTCCACGGACAAGTGAATATGTGGATGGTTTCAATGGCTTTTATATATTGTATATTGTTGCTTCAACTTTGTGACAATTGAATTATTGCAAACTGAAGGCATTTCTTGCAGTCAATCAAAAGGAAGTTGTACACTAGAACAAGATAAAGGACAGAAAATAACATCCAAAGTTACATTAGAAAAAAGGGGCAATAAGAAAGAATGAAATTAGGTGATGGTGGTAAAAAGTGTTTTTGTCCTCAGGTGAGAGAAGACACAAGAAAGATGGAGACAAAATGAGGCTCTGAGGGAGGAGGGTGAGGACAGCTGGAAGATGGTAAATGCAAGAGAGCTGTGAGTCTGCTGTCTCTGCAAGAAAATATGAGTCCACTCTAACTGTGTGGTAGACAGGTCTCAGTGTCTCCTAGAGGGAGAAGTAGCTTAGCCAGGAAGATAAAACATAATCTTTTAGCTGGGACAATGGTTCTACACTTAAATGATATGCTTAGGTGTGTCATTTGTCTTCCTCCAGTACCTCTGTCATCTTAAAGGTGTAACTGTTGTTAGTACTTGCAATGTAAAAGTCTCAATTCTGGACCAACAGGAAGCCATTTTTAAGTAATCATTACTAACCACCGATCCTCCTCCACTGCTAATTGACATGGGAATTTAAACTCAGTGAGAGTGGCCTGTGTCAAAGATTGGACTTGGCAGGAGGTTAACTCAGCGGACCATGTAATAAGAAAAGGTACAAAAACATAAAATATATATTGTAAATATGACATTTTTTCTGAGTCGCTGTAATTAGTTTTGCTGTGTGATTCATGAGTACAGCAATTTATACTTGTAAGCTGGAAACAGCTCTTTAGTACACATTTTACAGAAACTTAAAGAGACCATAAAAAGATATGAAGAACTCACTGAAGGTTGAATATTTCATTGGAGAAATCCAGGACTTTAATTCCCTCACCTCCTTTTTATTCTGATTGACAATGATTTTCTGATTGATGGTCATACAATCAGAGACTCTGCATTCAGGCCACATTAAAGACCTTTTTCGTTCATCTGCTTTCGTTGTCATCTTCAATTTCACTTTCACCTTGTAAGACTGCCAACTTTTTAGTGTAATGTAAGATTCTCTGAGCATGTCCTTCAATATAAATTCCCTCGATATTTCTCCTTTATTTTCCAACTAATGATATCAGCTGTTACTAGGTATTGCATCAGGGCCTGTGCTTTTTATTGTTATGTTTTTCTTATTTAGTAAATAAGTTCCATAATATTCTGTTCATCATATTATATATTCAGTGCTTCGGCCAATTTCAGGTTTAACGGCTATATAGCTGTAATAAGCTGCATAAACAGTAGAGATAAATTGTGTATGACTTCAATACATTTTGATAATAATGTCTCTTTTAGTCTAATGGCTCTGTCTGGGTCTGATGTCTCTGTGTGTCTGGCTGTTTCCTTTAAAAAAAAGATATTTGGAGTCTGAACTGTGAGAGGAAAACCATTTACCATATATACCATTTTCTCTATGCACTGAGCTGAAATGCTGTCTGTAATAATTCAACTACCATCCTGAGTTCAGATCACTGCAGTTGTAATATAAACATAATTAAAAAATAGCATTTTTAAAATTTATTTATTTTTTTGTTTGCATTGCTCAGCTTTAACTACATGATACAGACAAACACACATGCAGTATGATGTGACATTATAGAGCATAACATATGCCTCATGTGACAAGAGAGTGACAAGGAAAGCAACTTGCGATGAATTCAGACATTTTAACCAATCAGAAAAAGAAGCACATGGATTATATTACTAAGATTGCTAACAAGATAGATTATTTCAGGGACATTGCTGTAGCTGGAATGGATGAGGATGTGATATAAAGGTGGAACGACACATCACACACTAGTCTGCTTAATCTGAGATACTTCATGCAGGTAGGACACGAATAGCTTGGTTCCCTCAATATAATTGTACCGGCTGATTTTTTCATTTTGGGAGTGCAGCCCGTCATCAAAGCCTCCAATGGGCATCATGATGATGCTTTTCCCCGTCACATCCTGGAAGGTTCGGGTGATAGGGATGGTCCCGCCCTCACGGATCAGATCAGGATGCATGTCAAAAACTCTCTTGACAGCAGCCTTCCCAGCCTCATAGAGAGGATGCCGAGTGTCAGCCAGCCAAGGCTTGGCCCCGATCACCATGGTGACTTTCAGCTTATTGGGACTCTTTCGCTTGGCAAACACTGAGTGAAGGTAGTCTGTTACCTGTTTCTTGACCATAGCAGGGTCCATGTTAGGAACTTGTCTGATAGAGAACTTAGCAATAACCTTAGCAGGGATGACAGTCTTTGTGCCAGGGTCAGAGAAGGCCCCCTCAATGCCATGGATGGAGACAGT
>NW_024653409.1:0-287 GCF_008729295.1 Plectropomus leopardus
ATCAATTTCTTTCAGAATCACTGGAAAAAAGGCAATAGGCATCTTATTAAGAAATGTACCACAAACTGGAAAAATTGTGGATTTTAGAAAGTCCTTTAAAAAAAAAAAAGAAGCAAGAGAATAATGTCTATAGGGGAACAAAAGAGAAGCTAGGGGGAAAAAAAACTAATTATCACATTCACGTACTTAAAATTATGTCACTGAATTTTTCTGATTTTATTTTCAGCACTTTTATTCAGGTCCCTTTTTGAGGTTTTACATTTAATTTTTTCTTTACTAATTTTCAG
>NW_024653410.1:0-528 GCF_008729295.1 Plectropomus leopardus
CACAGACAAAGAACCACAAACAAAACCAGAGAGAACCACAAACAGAATCACAGAGAACCACAGACAGAATCCTAGACAAAGAACTACAGACAGAGAACCACAAACAGAACCACAGACAGAGAACCACAGACAGTACCACAGACAAAGAACCCTAGACAAAGAACTACAGACAGAGAACCACAAACAGAACCACAAACAGGACCACAGACAGAGAACCACAGACAAAGAACCACAAACAAAACCAGAGAGAACCACAAACAGAACCACAAACAAAACCACAGACAGAACCACAGACAGAGAACCACAAACAGAGAATCACATACAAAATCACTGAGAGAGAACTGCAGACAGAGAACCACAGACAGAACCACATACAGAGAACCACAGACAGAACTGCAGACAGAGAACTACAGAAAGAGAACCACAAACAAAATCACAGACAGAGAACCACAAACTGAGAACCACAGACAGAACCACATACAGAGAACCACAGACAGAACGGCATACAGAGAACCACAGACAGAGAAC
>NW_024653411.1:0-319 GCF_008729295.1 Plectropomus leopardus
CTTTCGTAACATTATAAAGAAAGTAGGGCTGGGCTTAAAACGATAACAATATCAATCGCGATATAACTTTTCCTCGATTTAAATATGAGATGTAGTCCATAGAATGTCGATAGAACGCATTCCAGCCATGTTCGCTCCGCTCTCATTGTACATCGGTGTCTCCGCTGGTGTCTGCCAGTATCTCCGAATGTCCGCTCCGCTCTCATTCTCCGTCGGTGTCTCCGCCGGTGTCTCCATCGGTGTCTCCGTCGGTGTCTCCGTCGGTGTCTCCATCGGTGTCTCCATCGGTGTCTCCATCGGTGTCTCTGTCGGTGTCTCT
>NW_024653412.1:0-357 GCF_008729295.1 Plectropomus leopardus
CAGGGGATATGTTGATTGCTGCTTGTTTCACGTGGGATATATACAATAACTATATCGCAAAAATTGAGTATCAATTGTCACGTCATTGTTTTAAGCCACCGGCATAAGACTCACTTCAGCAATTCGTTCATATTGTGCATCTCTCCCTCTTACAGATAAAAAAAAAATTGACTCACACACATGATGTGCCGCACTTGTTCATCCGCCCATCCAGACCATCTCTCCTGAGCGATAATGTGTGAGCAGGCGTGTGTTTTTGTATCTGCAGCTCCAGAATGGCCCAATGTGGGCGGACAGCTAACCGCTGGCTTGGTGTGTCACGACCTTTAGAGGACATTTTAAAATATACATATATAT
>NW_024653413.1:0-244 GCF_008729295.1 Plectropomus leopardus
TTTTTAAGCACCTTTTCCAGGTCTGATTTCCTGATATTTCTTCTTAACTTTCTTTTTTTTCCCCCACACCAGGTAATTTCTTATGCTTTTTTTCTTGTGCTTTTAACTAATTTATGTTAAAAATAGTTATATTTTTAAGCACCTTGTTCAGGTAATTTCCTTATTTTTAAACTTTCTATTTCTTTTTGTTTTCTTTATCTTTTTTCCACACTTTTTCATGTAATTTTCCTGTACTTTTTACTAA
>NW_024653414.1:0-428 GCF_008729295.1 Plectropomus leopardus
ATACCTATAGCCCAACAAACTGTAGTCCCCTAAGTGTGGTTGTCAGGGGGTCCTTATGGGTCACATAGGCCTTTTGAATTATTCATCAAAGACTTTGAAACAAACCGTATAGAATGCATCAGTTCACTTAGCAGCTGCTAAGTTGGCAACAACGCGAGGAGGAAGGAGAGCCAGCATTAGAGAGAGAGAGAGAGAGAGAAGGATGAGGCAGCGGGGAAAGAAAAAAAATAAAGTAAGAGAGCCCACAAAGAGTGCAGAGTCAAGGCTATTATTGAATTTGATTATCTCTCAGTCGGGCAGGCTTTTGAGATGCATTGTCACTGATTTTCCATCGAACATCCCAGCTGATACACAGAGCAGCGAGGAAGGTTGGAGAAAATAGAAACGCTTTGTGTGTGTGTTTGTGTAGGGCAGAGGTTGTGTGTGTG
>NW_024653415.1:0-243 GCF_008729295.1 Plectropomus leopardus
AGGTAAAACACAACAGAATAGTAGACCTAAAGTATACAGCATACAGAGGTATGCAGTTCCTTTACTTAAATGAAAGTATGCATACCACAATTATAATCAGAAAAATGTCCTTAACATATTAAAAGTAAAAGTACCCAATGCAGAAAACTAAGAAAAAAAATTCTAAGTCAATTTCCTAATTGATATTTTTTAATCAAATTTTATAAAAATTTGAACACTTTAAAAAAAGTTCTAATACCACAC
>NW_024653416.1:0-430 GCF_008729295.1 Plectropomus leopardus
GTGTTACAAGTCAAAGTCTGAAAATGTTTAAAAGTGTGACTGAAAAGCACGCAAGTCAGCTGCTTTTAGTATTCGTATTTTGACTACAAATTTAACAGTAAAATTTCAGCAGGGAACACTTTCCTACATTGTCTTCGGCCATTTGAACTTTCACATTTTCATTGTAATATTACTTTTCTGAAATTATTTTAATGCAACACCCCCCTATATTGTTTTTGCACATACTGATTATCACACACACATAGGTTTTTTTTTCTCCTTTATATTTTATTTCTTTATCTTTTGTTTCTATATTATCCTGGGCTCATACTTTATCTTTTGTCCAGAATTAATGTTTGGTGTTTACTGTAGCTCCTGTTTTAATTTTACCTTTTATCTCTAGCTGATTTTTTTAAAAAAAAAAAAAAAAACTTTTTTGGCTTCACTTTAG
>NW_024653417.1:0-599 GCF_008729295.1 Plectropomus leopardus
GCCAAGATTCCTGGTCAGTGGTTGTAGTGGTTTTATTGGTAATATGTAGCTACAGACGGTCCAAAATGTCGCTGTGGTGTCCTCTGTCTCGTCTGTGTTCCTCAGATTCAACCCTCTGAAGGCGTTGCAGCCCAAACGCCGCTTGCAGCAAATACTGGCATCCTCGCCCGTCCCTGTGCCCAAGCCGGCGTCGGTGCCGGGGACGGGGACGGGGACATCAGGGACAGGGGCGGCTGCGGCCACAGCGCCGGTGGCCATTCCGGTGCCCGCGCCCCCTGCGTGAGACTCACCTCAGTTATAGTCTCAAAGAGCATGCTCCGTAGCTGTAGCTTTAGCTCCGGCATGCATTGTAGCCACTAAAACAAGACCAAGTGAACAGGCAACAGTTATGCAACCTGTCTCACTTTGACATGATTTTCATGAACATCACTGATCCCCACTGGAAATCTCAGTGTTCAGATTCGTCTAAGAAGTTGGCGTTAACAACAGCTAACAGCACAGACTTGTCTGCTTGTTGTTATGTCACATCAGCACCAAGTCTGAGGATCTTTTTTCAGGAAAAAACAAGCAAAACCCTGATGTATAGGTGTGCACTTATA
>NW_024653418.1:0-204 GCF_008729295.1 Plectropomus leopardus
GGCAGGCATGTTTTCTTCAAAATTTATTTAAAATTTTTTGACTGTTTATTCTTAAAACATTTTTGGTGTTTGTTTGTTTGGGTTTTTTTTGTTTGAATTTTTTGGCAATTTCTTTCTACAAAACTGTCTGGCTTTGAAGCTTTTTTTTCACAAATTTTCTTCCTAAATTATTTTATTTTATTTTGGTAATTTAATTTAAAAAAA
>NW_024653419.1:0-1266 GCF_008729295.1 Plectropomus leopardus
TAGCCTCAGATGAAGCCCAGGTGTTCACAGAGGAAGGGGTCGGCCTCACAGAGGAACTCAATCATCTCTGAACTGGCAGCCTCACCTTTCTTCCTCACTGTGTCGATGACAAAACGAGCTTTGTCTCTTGTGTTTGGCATCACGTCCGCTGACTCCCTCTCAGGATCAGACATCACCTTTTTCTCAAGCAGTTTGTCCAGCAGACTTTTGAGAACAGGTCCTGATATCCCATCGATGAAGCTGCTCCGTACGTCCAACAGCTTCTCATGAGGAGGCAGATTCACAGCGCTCTGCCCACAGGACCGTCTTACTCCAGTGGAGGAAAGACAAACTCGTCTTTCCCAGACACTGAGGGAGCTGTCGGTGTCACTCAAAAACAGCTTGATGTGTTTCATGGTATTTTCTAAGATCACCTGGAATGATGGGAAGTAGTTGTCGCAGTTGTCAGAGTCAAATTCTGCTTCTTTTGGTTGAACTAGAACTGAGTTGTCCTCAGGACAAGTGGACAGAGTGTATTCCTGCTGTGGGAGCAGCTTACAGTGTGGGGACGTCTCGATGTAGCTCTCATCTCCAACTAACTTCTTCCTGGTCCGCAGGACATCCCGGAGCGCCACGTTCCTCGGCAGCAACAACACATTGAGGAGGGATGTGGGATCAGGATCAGCTGGGGGCCTGTAGAACAGCAGGACCAGCGCTCGGACCGGGACAGGTGGTGAGTCTTCATCCTTGACGTTACCGAAAGCGGAAAACCCCGTGATGTTTATGATCACGTGAGTTTCTGTTATCTTGTGAGGGCTGATAAACACAACGCCCTCATCGTTCACATGAGCCACTGACAAGAAGTCACATCCACCTGTGGAGCGGGTCTCACAGTGAGGGACATGAAGCTGACGCACAGACTGCTGCAGACACTCGATGTCAAACAGGGGTCCTGCGGGCTTCTTGTGATGCTGGGCCAGCAGCCTCCTGTTCCAGGGGACAATCCCGTAAACCACGTCCCCTGCTGCCTCCATGTCAAACAGCAGGCCTGTCACCCTGCACTGGTACAGGCCTGGGCAGGAGCACTGGAACCAGTAGCTTTCATCGTTTTCATCAGCTCTGATTTCAGGTGTGAACTCCTCAAAGCTGTTTGTTAACAGCACGTCAGGTACGCTCTCAGCTCGCGTGAAGGTCTGCGTCTCTTCAGACGTTATCTGACTCAGTGAAGGCAGGCTGTGAGAGCGAGGCAGGCAGCCGGAGTCTCTCCTGCTCCTGAAGCATTCTGGG
>NW_024653420.1:0-278 GCF_008729295.1 Plectropomus leopardus
GGAAAAAAAGTTTAAAAATTACAATAATTCTGTAACAAAAAAAGAAAAACAGTTTTCCCTTACTCTTTTTTCCCCTAGATGATTTTCCCTAGCTTTTTTTAAAAAAAAAATCTAAATCTACTTATTTCTTGTTATTTGTGGAACATTTATTAACAAGTTTCTACTTGCCAAAAAAAGAAAACATAAAAGAAGAAGAAAACACAAACAAGTAAATGACCTGAAAAATCATGCAAAAATTATAATGTTTCTGCAACATAAAAGAAATGCAGTTTTTCTGC
>NW_024653421.1:0-378 GCF_008729295.1 Plectropomus leopardus
GTGTTACAAGTCAAAGTCTGAAAATGTTTAAAAGTGTGACTGAAAAGGACGCAAGTCAGCTGCTTTTAGTATTCGTATTTTGACTACAAATTTAACAGTAAAATGTCAGCAGGGAACACTTTCCTACATTGTCTTCGGCCGTTTGAACTTTCACATTTTCATTGTAATATTACTTTTCTGAAATTATTTTAATGCAACACCCCCCCCATATTGTTTTTGCACGTACTGATTATTACACACACATAATGTTTTTTTCTTCTTTATATTTTATTTCTTTATCTTCTGTTTCTATATTATCCTGTGCTCATACTTTATCTTTTGTTCATAATTAATGTTTGGTGTTTACTGTAGCTCCTGTTTTCATTTTACCTTTTATCT
>NW_024653422.1:0-255 GCF_008729295.1 Plectropomus leopardus
ATAAAAAGGGGAGGAGCAACTTGGCAAGGAACAACTCACAAATTACAATCAATTAGGAACAGGTGACAAGAAAATAACCTGAAAATACATATTTTTTTTAAATAGGGGAAAATGTCCAGAAAACCATTTTTTATAGTATTTCTTTTAATTTTTAAATCTTTTTTTTCTAGTTATTATTATTCGAATTAGAAATATTAAATTGAAATGTTTTTCAAAATAATAAATATCATTATTATGAATTTTTAGTCTTTTTTT
>NW_024653423.1:0-297 GCF_008729295.1 Plectropomus leopardus
ATTATCATTATTATTATTATTATTATAGTTTTACAGCATTTGTATTTGTAGCTGCATCCTCTTTCTTGCAGCTGCAGTGCACCAGTTTGTCCACAGGGGGGACGTGTCCCCTCACTTCATCAAACTCAGCCCTCAGGGTGAGTCAGGATGCTCTTACCAGTGGCCTCGTTGTAGTACACACTGATCCTGTCCAGCTGCAGGTCGCTGTCTCCATGGTAGGTTCCTGTCGGGTCGATGCCGTGCTCATCGCTGATCACCTCCCAAAACTAAACACACACACACACACACACACACACA
>NW_024653424.1:0-217 GCF_008729295.1 Plectropomus leopardus
AGTATGTGGAGACGTAAATATGAACTTAGACTTTATTGTTGAACATGCTATTCCAAAACCATAAAAAACTGTTAGGTTTTTTTTTTGTTTTTTTTTGTTTTTTTTTTTAAATTCTGGGTCATTTCTTCTTTCATTTTTTTCATTTGCTCTTTCCATTTTTTTTTTAAATCTTCAGGTAGTTTTGTACTTTCGCACTAATTGTCCAATTTTGGATTTT
>NW_024653425.1:0-215 GCF_008729295.1 Plectropomus leopardus
TGTAGGCCGACCAGGACGTTAGCATCGCCCTGCTTCCCTCGGGATTTTCGATTATCGCCAAAATTGAGCTCAGTGGCGAACACGAGTTTATGATATTTACAGGTTTCCTTCAGCGTGATAATCTTCACAGATGAACTTTTGTCTATTTTGAAGCGTAATTGAAATTTCCAGAAGTAAAAAGTTATTGTCAGGCTATGATCCGACTACATCACGGC
>NW_024653426.1:0-516 GCF_008729295.1 Plectropomus leopardus
ACACTTTTATGGTCCAAAAAACACCATATTGTTGGAACACCTGTATTTACCTGTATTGTTACAGGTGAATACACACGCACAAAATTTATTGTAATAAAAAAATCATTATAAATTATATAAAAAAGGCCAATAAAAGGTTATTGGCCTGCCCAATTATCAGGGCCAATGTTTGGCGTTTTCCTGATTTTCTGTATTGGTGTTTTATTTTAATGATCGCAGATAAAATTAATTAATAAAAAAGTGCAGAGAAAGTGTTAGCACGGGAGGAGGAGCAATTTTTATTTATTCATTTTAAATTTAAATTTTCACTTGAATTAAAAAAAAAAAAAATTGCTGGGAATGAACGGCTACAAACAGTTACTGCTTTTACCTGGTCTGAGTTTCCACGCAACAGCACAAAATGTTCCTCAGTCTTTTTAGAAGATATTTATTTTTAGAATTGTGTATGTCTATGCCATTTTCTGTGTAAACCTCTTCTTTTGTCTGTAGCCAATAAACGCTAATCAGTAATAATAA
>NW_024653427.1:0-269 GCF_008729295.1 Plectropomus leopardus
CACGGTCAGCTCACATCATTTCACATCACGAATTTTCTCACTTAAAAGGCATCACTATGTTTTCATGAGTTTATAATCAGCTGGATGTCAGAGCCGTCGTGTTTTCGTTACCTCACAGTGAGCCGTTAATGTCCAGCTGCTCCTCTTCTCCCTCCAAAATCCACCATGTTGTTTCTACAATAGCCCAGAGCGGACAAACCAAACACGGACTCTGGTTGGTTCTTATTCATGAGGCGTCCTCCACAGAAATTAGTTATTAGATTTTAAAA
>NW_024653428.1:0-279 GCF_008729295.1 Plectropomus leopardus
TTTGCAGGCGTCACTTTTTAAACTCTGCAGAAAAACGACAGAGCTGCACTTTCTGGACCTGCAGAGGTGACGGATGACGTGTTTTTGTAGGCCGACCAGGAAGTTAGCATCGCCCTGGTTCCCTCGGGATTTTCGATTATCGCCAAAATTAAGCTCTGTGGCGTTTTATGATGTTTATGATACTTACAGGTTTCGTTCAGCGTGATAATCTTCACAGATGAACTTTTGTCTGTTTTGAAGCGTAATTGAAATTTCCAGAAGTAAAAAGTTATTGTCAGG
>NW_024653429.1:0-460 GCF_008729295.1 Plectropomus leopardus
TCAGATTTGGTTAACATCAATGGGCTCCGCCACGTTTTGGTGCAGGCCGCCGTTTTATCGTGCAATATGCTTCACATTTAGGTCACAGTCCTTCCTTCTTTGCTACTTTATATTTGACATAAAACGTATGTTCATCTCTATCCCCCAATCACAAATAAACACATTAATCTCTCTATTACACACAGTTGTTCCACCACATCCTTCAATAATCTGTTTGAACACGACAGCCTCAGTGATTTCAGATACTTGATAGAAAGTCAAACGTTTCCTATGATGATGAGATAAAAAAGTGAACTGCAGATGCTGCTGCTGTGAATTGACAGTTTATAAATTGAGAGGTACCCGTCACAAGTTTGACTCACGTTTGACCACCAAATTCTCAGTATTTCACACTCGGGTTCAAGTGAAGGTTTGTGGCAAATTCTGCAGAATTTCCCTCCAGGTGTGTACACACACACAC
>NW_024653430.1:0-2941 GCF_008729295.1 Plectropomus leopardus
AGTTTATTTTATTTTAGTTTAGTTGAGTTTCGTTAAGTTTAGTTAAGTTTAGTTTAATTTAGTTTAGTTAATGGAGAACAAAAACTCTGATGGTTCAACATACAGACACAAAGATTTCGGAGGAGCAGCTGAAATCTGCAGGAGAGAAACTGCTGGTTTAACACCAAACTGTTCACATTTAAACTGGTTCCAGTGACAGAGGTCCTCTGATGTCCCCGTATGAACAGATCCAAACTGGTTCGGGCTCGCTCACACGGATGACCCGAGCGCTCGAAGCGAACAGCGCTCGTTCACGAGCTTATTAGCCACGCTGCTTATGTGCATCACGTGACTTCCTGTGGGCCCAACAGATAAAAAAGTGGTAAAAAGACGACGTCGCTCTGATTATTTAACTTTGTTCTGTTATTACAAATATTTGTTAAAATCCAAAAACAAGCATGAAGCAGCTGCTGCTGCTGCTGATGATGATGATGATGATGATTTCTCACTGACCTCCATCTTCTCTTTCCCACCTGGAGATCAGGACACGCCCACTGATGACATCACACCAGGTCAATGAAAAAGAGTCGAAACAGGACATGAACGAGGTGATGGTGGAGGCGGTCGGCGCGTTGGACCTTTTTTTGTCGTAGACGGCGTCGGACTGTGAGGTCATTAAATAAATCACGTGGACGCAGAATGTTTTTCACTTTTTTACCGAATCGTCTCATTACATCATTTCTTCGGTCAAATCTCACCTGAGCGACGCGACACTGACGCCACGACCTCCGGTCGCTCTGCTCCGTCAGGACAGACAGAAGCTGCATCCATCTCTGTATATATATCTAATGTTTAGCGTGAATGAACACCGTGTTGGTGTGAAGAGTTTCTGTCAAACTGCAGAGGACTCACTGAACATTTAGAGTCCAGCTGCTCTGAAATAAATAATCAATAAATAAACGATGAGCTGGTTATGAACCCTGAAGCTGCTCGAGAAGCAGCTGATCATTTTAGGACGACATCAGAAACATCAGAAACACGAGAAATGTAGGAGAGTTTTGGGAAACGCTGACGTAGAAGAACATCAACATAACCGCTGATAATTAACCTCTGAATGAACGTATGTATTAACTATATTTCTCTTTAAGTTTTTGCTGCGTATTAAATTTCTCATGTAAACTTTGATGTATATTTTGTTTTTGATAAAGTTAATATTTTGCCAAATTGAAGTTTTAACACGTTTTCTCCTGTTGTCTGTCAGCGACAATATTTTCACTAAATCACTAAAATTAAAATCAGCATCCTCAGACTAAATCTCAGGTGTTTTATATTTTAATGTTTATATTTTGATATTTCAAGTTGATTGCATTGATTGCACGTGGCACAAAAGAAGATTTGCACCTATTTGTACGTGCCCTAGATACCTTATATCTCCGTCCAGACAGGAGAGAAATCGTCCTGCGGAGAGCGGTGTGATGTCATCATATTTTGTCATGTAACCATCAGGTCCTGCAGACGCGTGGATGACTGACGGTCGTGAAGAGTTTCGCTGACGACACGCTGACTTATTCGTCCTAATACGATCGGACTTCCTGTCGGCTGCAGACGTCTCTGATGTTCACAGGAAGTTGATCACATAATAACGGATGAGACGTGACGACCGTAAAGTCGACCTCCGCAGGATCACGATGATGTCACAGACTGAAGTTTAGGGTTTACGTGATTTTGGGACGTCTCAGCTGAAAGGTAACCACGGTGACAGAGACGCGGCCGTATCTCCTCGGCTCGATCTCGGTCATGTGATCAGAGACGCAGTCAGAAATTTAGGATCTCAGTGACGACTGCTGTTACCACGGACGACGACTGACCGACCAATAGAGACGCAGCAGGAAGTGATCAGCGTCTTTCTGCTACATGCTAACAGATGCTAATAAATACTCCGAGTTCTCGTTGCCGAGTCGTCCTTTTTTCCACGATGGCGTCCACTTCCTCCTCCTCCTCCTCTTCTTTAGACTTTATTCACACATATTAAACGCAGCTGCAGCGAGAGATACATCCTGTTTACATTTCTCTCAGAGCGTCACAGCAGCGTGGATGATGACGCACGCTGACGACGTTTCGTGGTAGATCCGTGTCTCGGAGCGGAGCTGCACTGACCCGATGAGACCAATCAGATCTGAACGTCCGCACGATGTAAACATTACAGCTGCAGCACTAGAGGTCAAAGGTCAGCTGACTCCTCCGTTACCTGCAGATGAAGTTCACTTTTAATTAGTTCATTAACTCTTTCAGAATAAAAGATCCTTTCTGAGTGTTTTTACCTTTTCTTGTCTGTACGCTTTATTTGGAAAAGTTCACAGAGATAATTAGTGTCATTAGTAAACATTAATATAAAGTCGATGATGATTCTGTGTGAACATGAAGACGCAGCTGAACTGAGCAGCAGAGGAGACGAGACGTCAGTCTGTCCTTCCTGCTGCTGCTGGTCATGTGACTCTGCAGCGTCTGAGTTCAGCTGTTTTCTTCTTCTCTGGTTTCCTTCAGACGCCTGAACGCGGCGTCTCCGGAAAGTCCCCGCGGTTTACTTTCACTTCCTGTTCAGTCAGCAGCCAATCAGAGGCAGAGCTGCCGATGACTCATCAGTCACCAGGAGAAGAAGTTTGTCTCTGAGCGGAGACGGAGACGAGGAGCTGAGACGTCCCCTACGGCTTCAGCGGGTACCTGCACCTGTTTCACCTGCTCAGGTGTCTGACTCAGGTGGAGGGACGTGACACCAACTGATGAATCAGACTCACTAAGACGCCAAATTAATTTAGCCGTTAAAACAGGACTCTGTCAACGCTACAAACAATCAGATTTTTAATCTTCTCAGTTTTTATTCAAACTTAAATATTAAATAATATTTGAATTATTATCTTCAAACACTAAATGTGTTTAAAAAGACTTTAAAAAAGAAAGTTAC
>NW_024653431.1:0-308 GCF_008729295.1 Plectropomus leopardus
GGAAGGAGGCACATTAAGGTGTAGAAAAAAAACCCTACTGCTGTTAGGGGCACTGAGCTCCAGAATTTTAGCTGTCACCATCTTGGTTTTTTGGAGCTAGATGTGACCATATTTGGACAAGAGGGTGGAAATGTGTAGGAGTGAGGGGTGGATTTGACAGAAATCCTACGGTTACCACCATGGTAGCGACTTGTCAATCACAACGGAGCCACGCCCTAAAGCATACCCTGCTTTATGGTCTGCTTTGCTCTAAATGGGACCGTGTGATTTACAAAATGAATATCATGTTTTATTGGGAGAGATAAATA
>NW_024653432.1:0-234 GCF_008729295.1 Plectropomus leopardus
TTACTGTTTTGTGGCTCAAAACTAGCTCCTCTGTCATGATAATTAATTGTTTCTTGTTACCTACTACACCAAGCTTTTTGTTGTGGTTAACACTTTGGTGTTATTTCAGTTGAACACTGTTTATAACAACAGCTGTAACAGTCCCCTCAGGCTAGACATATGTTGCTTCACATTCATTTAGTTAAAAATTAAACTGAAATGTAAAGACAATCTGGGCTAACAGCAATGTTTATT
>NW_024653433.1:0-461 GCF_008729295.1 Plectropomus leopardus
TGCGAGTGGGGAAAATAGTAAAATACAAGTAGTGAAATTCACAAAGAATCTCTATCAGAAATTCACTTTTAAACCACAGATTAAAAGTAAACTTTTGAAAACTAAAAACTAATGAGGATGTTCCATTTTCTCCTTCTTTGAACATTTTGTGTGATCACTGTATGATCTCCCCATGTCAGATGCAGATCACATTCATACAGCTCTTGTGCTGGGTTGGATAATCCTAATTTGTGAATAGAGGTCTGCTGATGTGCCCCTGGTAAACATACGGTTCAGTCGTCTGGGGATTGTCGGCTCATGGTGCAGAATTATGCTCATGAATGTGGGAAATACCGGACTTTGTAAATGGTCAGTAATAGAGCTCATAAATTCAATGCTTTCCAGATGCTGGATAATCTGTGATGACCTGATTGTTTGATTAAATTGGATGTATGTCTAAGGGCAGTGTGATGTTGTGCATG
>NW_024653434.1:0-205 GCF_008729295.1 Plectropomus leopardus
AAAAGTTTAAACTGTGAAATTTTCCAAAAATGAACAACTCTGACTGATGACACGAGCTGCAGGATGGATTAGGTAGGTAGGTTAGGTAGGTAGGTAGATTAGGTAGGTAGGTTAGGTAGGTAGGTAGATTAGGTAGGTAGGTGGATTAGGTTAGGTAGGTAGTTTTTGGTTAGGTAGGTAGGTTAGGTAGGTAGGTAGATTAGGT
>NW_024653435.1:0-479 GCF_008729295.1 Plectropomus leopardus
TGTTATGTTACCATGCAAAATTCTAACAATGTTTTTTTAAAATGATGTGGTGCAGACAGTATGGCAGGACAGGCAAGAAGGGAAAAAAGAGAGAAGAAGCGATGACAGAAAAAAACAGGGAAAGAAAGAATTTTTGAAAGTCAGTTTTCTCTTTTTTTTGGAAAGGTTGAAAGTTTGACAAGTGTTTGACAGAGGCATTCAAAGCGCTCTCTTACACACACACAACAAGCATGGATTACTGATTTTGTTTCTTGTAGCCTACGTTTGACTGCATTTTGAAATGAATTATTTTTTCAGCTTGTTACTGCATTTGTGTTAATAGTGTTACAAAAACACACAAAAGACCATCTTTAACATGAATTTACTGTTAAAATGA
Organism: Plectropomus leopardus; assembly: GCF_008729295.1. Taxonomy (NCBI): domain Eukaryota; kingdom Metazoa; phylum Chordata; class Actinopteri; order Perciformes; family Serranidae; genus Plectropomus; species Plectropomus leopardus. The sequence goes on from NW_024653435.1 coordinate 377, forward strand.
AAATTATTTTAGCTGAAATTACTGCGCTGTTCTCTTTTATATTGGCCCATTATAGCTGAACAGCTGGCCCATTTTGCCTGACTTATATATATATATATATATA
>NW_024653436.1:0-214 GCF_008729295.1 Plectropomus leopardus
CAGGGTATTTAGAAATCCCAATGGTATGTTTTTCAATACCATCATAAATACAATGCTCCTCTCTCTAATAAACTCATTGTATGTAGTGCACAGCACGCCCCACCAAAGCTCAGTCCCCAGTCTCCACTAGTGGAATAGGCAGCCAAGCTGAAAGACAACGAGACACCTAGAGGTGGAGGGATAAGATACATGACTGTAAGCAGCCGGTGGATAA
>NW_024653437.1:0-213 GCF_008729295.1 Plectropomus leopardus
TACTATGTCCAGAAAAGACATCTATACAAAGTCCAGAAAAGACATCTGTACTATGTCCAGAAATGACATCTATATGAGGTCCAAAAAGAGACATCTATGAGACATCCAGAAAAGACATCTAAACTATGTCCAGAGAAGACATCTACATGACGTCCAGAAAAGACATCTATAAGAAATCCATTAAAAAAATCAATATGACGTCCAGAAAAGACA
>NW_024653438.1:0-247 GCF_008729295.1 Plectropomus leopardus
ATACATAATACATTTCAGAGCAGAGTTTGAGAACTCTTTGTTTTAAGGAAGGGCTGTTTTAGTGAAACAACATTAGCTGAACTTTATTTATTTATTTGCAGTAGAAATACTTTATTATGAGGGGAAGTCCTGCAATTTCAATCTTACACAAGTAAAAGCACAAAATATTAAAATCAATTCATATTTCAAAAGCAAAAACTAAAAGTCCTCATGCAGAATGGCCCATTTCAGAATACTACATAGGGTA
>NW_024653439.1:0-787 GCF_008729295.1 Plectropomus leopardus
ATGGTAAAAAGAATTAAAAAAACATTATGTATGTGTGACAGGTGAAACAAACAGTATAAACAGACAAAGCTCTTTCCTCTGTAAGGTCATTTTTATAGTAGCAGGAATAAAATCATTGGCCCAGCTGTGATTTTCTAACTTATTTTTCTACATACAAACTCTCCCTTGGCCTTTTTGTAATTTACTGTAAGTGTTGTTTGTGCAGGATCTTGGTCCAAATTTATTTTGCTGTCCTTTCTCTTTGCACAGATGGTTTAATAAATATGCTGTACAGTTCTTTACTCATGGTTTTGTGTTGTTTCTGTCACAAAGTGTTTAACATTTAGGGAGATTTAGTGGCAGCCAGGGGTGAGGATTGCAGATTGCACCAGCTGGAACGTCTCCCACAGATTCCTTCCGTGTTCATTGTTCAAGATGTTTTTGCCGAGAGCTGAATTACCCGCAGAGGTCTCCTCTCCAAAACTAACGGAGCTGGTTATTCAAGCACGCAAAAATACTTAATAAAGCAGTTGGACATTTCAATCCGCATGTCCGTTCAGGAGGTTTTTACCAGGAGCTGAATTATTCGCAGAGGTCGCTTCCTTTCCAAAACAACCTGATGATTTAAACCAGTAAAAATACTGATTAAAGCAATCACATATAAAATAATCTGTGTTTTTCTAGTGGTCTTGTCGGAGAGTAGCCTCTAATTTTGGTGGCCAACGTGAAAACATGAATGGCCCTATATAGAGCCAGTGTTTGATTTGTCCTTTGTGGGCTACTATAGAAACACGGTGGTACAACACAG
>NW_024653440.1:0-305 GCF_008729295.1 Plectropomus leopardus
ATACATAATACATTTCAGAGCAGAGTTTGAGAACTCTTTGTTTTAAGAAAGGGCTGTTTTAGTGAAACAACATTAGCTGAACTTTATTTATTTGCAGTAGAAATACTTTATTATGAGGGAAAGTCCTGCAATTTCAATCTTACACGAGTAAAAGCACAAAATATTAAAATCATTCATATTTCAAAAGCAAAAACTAAAAGTCCTCATGCAGAATGGCCCATTTCAGAATACTACATAGGGTATACTAATTATATTTATTGATGAACATCATTCTAAATTACCCTGAATTATTATTATTATTTTCC
>NW_024653441.1:0-1100 GCF_008729295.1 Plectropomus leopardus
TGTGTGTGTGTGTGTGTTTGTTTGTTTCAGGGCTTCGTAGCGGCTGTGGCTCCGTTTAACTTCACTGCGATTGGTGGAAACCTGGCAGGTACGCCGGCTCTCATGGTGAGTGAGAACATGTTTGTGTGTGTGCTGAGGGTAACAGGGCCGCGATCAGTCAGTGATGGGGTGTGTTCCATTCAGCTCTAAGAAACAGACCACTGCAGCTGCTGACGGGACTGCACACTCACAAACCTGTATGATAACACTGGATGTGTCCAAGAACCGTCGTAAATCTGAAAATTCAATTATAATTTCAGTTTTTATGTTTTCTGGCCGATACATGGAAGCATTTTGGTGATTTTTAAAGGACACATAACATTAGGCCAAAGATTAAAAAATAAATAATGATTCAACTTTTTTTCTTTAAAAATCTTCATTTTTTAAGACAAAAAGATAATTCCATTTTTTTGTATATCATCAAACATTTCAAAGGAAAAAAAGTCACAATCTATTTTTTTAAAAAAAAAGATCTTTCAAAATCATCAAATTGCTAGAAACTTTTAAATTAAAAAAATGACACATTTAAAAAAGAATTGGAAGAAAAAAATAGAAAATATATTTTTTAAAAAAGTTGTCAGAAACTTTTAAAGAAAGAAAAATTGCCCTTTTTTTCTTTAAAAATCATCAGTAAAATAAATGCAAAATCCAGGCATTTAAAGCTGTATGTCCCTCTCCTAAAGACAACATTAAAGACATCAGTTCCTCCCCAGTGCTTGGAAATTATTTGACATGCCTCCCCCTTTTTGCACAATTCCCTCCCCTCTCATAAATAACAAACAGTCCCTCAGTTATTAATTAAGTTATATTTAAATATTCAGCTCTCTGTTCTGAATTCATTTTTAAAAATAATATGTATTTTAAAAAAAGCTGTTGTATAGTTTAAAATAAAGATCCACCAAGGAGTACTGACGGTGGTCTCAGAGAATGTTTAGTCTTTAAAAATCTGCCTTAAAGTCCTGGAAAAGTCCTGGAAATGCCTTGGTAAAAATGTGTTTGAATTCAGAGGAGAAGTGAAGTCGACACGTTGCTGCTGTTGTTTGTGATAATGTGTGTGTGTG
>NW_024653441.1:1129-1666 GCF_008729295.1 Plectropomus leopardus
TGTGTGTGTGTGTGTGTTTGTTTGTTTCAGGGCTTCGTAGCGGCTGTGGCTCCGTTTAACTTCACTGCGATTGGTGGAAACCTGGCAGGTACGCCGGCTCTCATGGTGAGTGAGAACATGTTTGTGTGTGTGCTGAGGGTAACAGGGCCGCGATCAGTCAGTGATGGGGTGTGTTCCATTCAGCTCTAAGAAACAGACCACTGCAGCTGCTGACGGGACTGCACACTCACAAACCTGTATGATAACACTGGATGTGTCCAAGAACCGTCGTAAATCTGAAAATTCAATTATAATTTCAGTTTTTATGTTTTCTGGCCGATACATGGAAGCATTTTGGTGATTTTTAAAGGACACATAACATTAGGCCAAAGATTAAAAAATAAATAATGATTCAACTTTTTTTCTTTAAAAATCTTCATTTTTTAAGACAAAAAGATAATTCCATTTTTTTGTATATCATCAAACATTTCAAAGGAAAAAAAGTCACAATCTATTTTTTTAAAAAAAAAGATCTTTCAAAATCATCAAATTGCTAGA
>NW_024653442.1:0-6929 GCF_008729295.1 Plectropomus leopardus
AAACACACACCCGGCTGTCGCACCACCTTGCAGCTTCGCTAGTACCGCTGCTGCTGCAGCAAAAACATTTGTCAAAGTAAAACAACAGCCGACCACCACGTCTCCGACATCTGGTCCGTCCAACCCGAACCGTTTAGCCCTCGTTCTGCCCAAATCCTGAAGTAAGTGTGAGTTATCATCATCAGTGCGGGCAGTCATGCAGCAAATGACTGGCTAACCTGCTCTCTACTAATACAGCACCACTTCCTGCTCTGGCTGGGAGGCAGGCGGCGAGCTGGGACCAGATGTAATCACTCCCCAGATAGAGGTGTGGGGCAGACAGGAAAAGGAGGAGGAGGAGATGTTAAAAAGCGAGTGTACTCGTTTTGAAGTGGGTCTCGCACACATGTTGACCTGCAGGACGGTGGAGATGCAACTTTGTGTCCCATCTCCAGTAACAGCCTGGAGGCATGTGTGTGTCTGAGTGTGTGGATTCAAAACACCCCGAGGCAACAGAGGAGGTGAATCTCCAGATGTATCACCTCAGGGCTCCTCGTCCCCCTCCTCCCCGCGTCTCTCCTCAGACTCATAGCCGCTCTCTCTTTACTTAATCCAGTCTCACAGACAGACGCCTCACTCCATTACAAAGCTTCGAGAGGATTGAGCGAGCACAAATATTAGAAACCTCCTTCTCAAATTGAGTTGCTCTCAAATTTTTGCACACAATGCCTCGGCTCGGCTGAAAGCTTGAAAATCCCCTCAGTACCTCGATAAGCTCTCCGCTGATCCCTTTCTGAAGATGATTTCATAGTTGAAACAAGTGAGAGATCTCAGCTTTCACTCAGATTTACCTGGTTGGGCTTTTGTGGGGAGCGTGGTTTATATTCAGGGGGGCTTTCAGGAAATGTATTCATAAAATGACTCAGCAGACTCCCTGACAACTCCCAGAGGAAATGATACTCATGGGTGAAGGTGCAGATCACAGGGTTGGGGAAGGAAGTCAGTCAAAGTGTGATTTATGCTTGACACATCCTCCAAAAGTCCAACGTCACACATGGGTCCCATGCAGCGGGCCACGCCTGTCCATGCACATCCTACAGTTGTTCTATCACAAACTCATCAGCAGTGGTGGACAGTAAGAGTGCATTTACTTCACTTAAGTACTGTACTTAAGTACAATACAATACAAAATTGCACTTTTTGACTTAATTTCTGTGAAAGCTCTCGTTACATTTGCTTTGAAATCAGCAAAAAAAAAAAATCTTTTTTAAAAGTCCATAAACTGTGATCATGCATTTCTGCGTGTGGTTTGTTTGTCGAGGTGGTGTTCCCATACCTCTACCTCGTGCACGCGCTACTTAAGATTGTGCAGCTCATCAGAAGAGACAGTAGCAGTATTGGCTACAACAGCAGGTGAAGATGGAAGATTCCCCACGAGATCACCCATGGCCATACCTCAACTCCACGTTTGAAGGTTTTGAGACGCAAATTAAGAAAGAAGGTCAGTTTGTGTTTCTATGGGCATTTCTACATACTTTGTAGCATATTCAACAAGCTTTTCACTCCGCAGTTTTTACAAGTTTTTGCAAGTCAGTGCATTCAATGGGTATTTCTGAGATATTAGGTTCTGTAAATGTATTGTGCAAATACACAACAACGCGATGAGATGAAAAAAAGTACTCTGAGATACAGTTCTTTACGGAGATCACCGGCTTGTTTCTGTAGTAACCCAGAGCAGACAAACCAAATACTGGCTCTAGTAAGCAGCCCCTCTGCAACGAGCAGTGTTAAAGATACATTGATTTGCAACATAAAACATCTTTATTCAGTATTTCTAGTGGTTTAAGACACCAAATTAGTTTGCATTAGAGTGTAAAAGACCTTTGTGGATAGTTCAGCTCCCATTAAAAACAGTGAACAATGAAGGAATTCTAATCAGAATAAGTTTCAGCTGGTTGCAATCTGCAATCTTTGCCACTAGATGCCACTAAATCACCTACATCTGACACACTGGTCCTTTAAAATACGCAGCAGCTGATGGCAAGATATCTCACGATAGCCTGGTGTCACATTAAGGCTACATGTTCACTGGTTGTTACTTTTTTAAGGTACAAAAATTTCCGTCATTGTAAACTGAACTCAAATAAATGCTGATACATCTCTGATACAATCCAAGTCTGAAAAAAACTAAGACGCTGTTCCGCAGCTTTAAAAAAAAAAATACCGATTTCATCACTGAGAGAATAAATAAGACGTTTCATGAAAAGCATGTTTATTAATATTTAAATTTGGAGATATGCAATGTTTGTGTTATCTAATGTTGTGACAAAAAAAGGCAGTGAAGTCAAACAAATATTAGGAACTTGTTGCCTGAGAGCCAAAAGATGCATCACATGGGAATCCGCACCCTGCTGGAGAGCTTTCCCTCCTCAGCCGCGCTTTTCCATATTTATCTGCTGGAAAAAGGCGTACGAGATGACACCCAGCAGGCTCTGGCGTTGGGCGAGATGATTAAAATGTTCATTAACACCGATCGGTCCAGGTGATGAAATGTGTCACACACCCCTGCTGTGCCCACGTGGGAACCCGCGAGATGTGACGTTGCAGAAGCCAACGCGCGGTGACCACCTGGCCCCACCTGGGACAAACAATATGCATGTCATATACAGACAGACCGCCCTGTGCTTAACAAATGAAAGTCCCTCACACCTCTGAGCTGGTAAACAGGCCCAATCTGTTGGATTAAGACCTGAGAGGCTAAACAATGTGAGCTGTTATGATCTGAAAACGTGTGGGCACAATTAAGCTCAATTCACACAGAGAGTGACTCATCGTTTGCTCTTTTACAGTCGGCCTACTGGGACGTAAATAACTTCATAACATAAACCACTTACACACCACTTACAACACTTTCATACCCACCTACAGCCGCTAATGCACACTTTAATTTAGGCCTCACACACGTTTGTACAACTCACTGTGTCTCACCAACAGGACAGGGGACTCGTCCACAAAATGACAATTAACACTAATACTGGGCATTACGCACATTTGTCCTGAAAAAACACAAACATGTTTGTCTGATACAGGGTTCATACACGTTTTTACCAAAACGCTGCCATGACTTTTCCATGACTTTAAGACTAATTTTAAAGACCACACATTCTGTGAAACGACCTGCACCACTCTTTATCAGTTCTTTTACTTTACTGTATGTGCTTTTTCAAATATATATTATTTCCAAAAAATTAATAAATTCAGAGAAGGATCAGAATCAAATATTTAAAAACAACTAAGGGACTGTTGGTTATTTATGAGATTTATTATTATTTATTATCTATTTTTATCTTTTAAAGAAAACACTTTGGTGGGGTTTTTTGTGGATTTTACAAGAAACCATTTTGGAGATATATTTTTTTCTGAAAAAAAAATGGCAGTTTTTAAAGAAAATATTTTGCTGTTATTATTCTTTGCTTACTTAGTTTTTTTGTTGTTGTTTTTGGTTTGTTTATATTTTATTAAAAAATGTTGGGGGCTTTTAAAGAAAACATGCAGGAAGGCATTTTTTTTTTTTTCATAAAAATCACCACAGACACCATTTCTTACAGCCAGAAACTGTAAAAACTGTTTGAACATGCCTGTACGAACCCTGTTTATAACCTATTGCCACCGTGACCTGCTTTTCTCAAATAGCACACTCTGATACTCATCAGCTAACAGTTAATGAAAATCCACCTCCTCACATTCACACACACACACACACAAACACACACACACACACGTGTGCGCGCGCGCACACACACACACACACACACACACACACACACACACACACACCATATTGTCAGAACTTTTTTATTAGCATGTTAGCACAACTTTTCTGCATACGAAAGGATGGCGTGTGCATCCTCACCACAGCACACCTGACCTCCCTGAAGCCCCACAAGGACAAAGCGGCATGCACGGTGGGACAATAAATGCAGATCTATGTGTGTAATGAATAAGTTACACACTCCTATTAGAGCAGGCAGCGGTGACAAATGCCTCTCATTCACTCATTAGGCCACTGGCTGTCGGGAAGAAGCAGGAGAGACCATGGCGCAGCACAGGGAAGCTTATTGAGTTTTAAACGGCCATGTAATCTATTTCCTTATTGGAGATGAATAAGCTGGTGGTTTATTTATGGACGAATTAGACGCACTGACAGGCAAAAAGCAGAATCAAAGTGCAGGTTTGAGTCTAATCCTGGTGGGAAAACACAGCTGAATAAACAGTTAGGGTTGTGCTTGACATTAGACATATTTTTAAAGTTATTTTTTAAAAGTCTGGGTAAAGAAAAATCAGTGGTTTCTCTCTAAACACATTATAAATGATAGAAAATACATGTTGAAAACATGTAAAAAGACTGGGAACTATGTGGTACTGCATTGCAGAGTTAGACCAAACTGTTTATTGCCTTTTCACTGACCAGGAATTTTTTGGGCGCACCTAAAAGCCTGCTCGCGCACCATCCCTGACTCGATAAACACATACATAAACATTATATATAAACACAAAGTGCACTAGTCCACCGAGCTGAAGGGGCAACCTATTTTTTTTATTTTGCCCCTTTGTATCATATCTCTAAATTCTGATGTTTTTGCAGGTCCGTGAACACAGCGCAGCAGGCAGAGCTCCTCATCAGTTATTTTTTCCCCAGCAGCAGTTTGTCACTCTCGGGGTGGATAACTGATCTGTCGATCTGTTCACTGCTGATCAAATCACGTAGATGAATGAGAGGAGCAGTTTGTAAAGTGAAAGTAAACTGTCAAATCCGGTAAAATGAAGGGCTTGTGGCAGTGGATGATTATTTATGGCAGCCAGCCACAAATGCATGAATGTGTGGGAAACTGCAGTATTATGATTCCATCTGTTTGTTGATTGTTTAAATATGGGTTGCTATAACTCAACAGGTTATGCTGTAAATTAAGTTGGTGTATGGGGTTTTGAAGTTTTCTTTCATATGGCTCTTTTTAATTTTGAGCACCTGCCCCTTAGTAGTAAACGTAACGTAATTTTAGCTCTTTCAGTGAATACGTCTAAAGAGTTTCATAACCTAATATTAGAAACTTGGGGATTTATTAAATAATTTTGCTAGTTGATTACTAACAAGGGTTCCAGCAGCTTAAAGCAAGATACTTTTAAAGACTTTTTTAATTTCACTTGGTATTGTGTTTAAGACCAATTTTCTAAGAACCAAAATTTTAATTTGCCCAATTATTTATTGTAGCATAAAACATGACTTTTGAAAATAAATATTTGATGATTTATGTCAAATCTTTAAAAAACAATAACCCTAGACGTTTTAGAGTGGAACACATGGAAGCCAATGATTATATAATATTAAAATCAAAATATATATGTAGTTTACCAGCACACGTGGGAAACATCTGACATTTCTGGCCAGTTTTCTGAGCAATTTTGCGTCTCTCAATCTGCACGTGAGATTCCACTGTTTGAATTCCCATCATGACAAGTTCAAGAAAAGGAAGTCATTAAATTATTTAACAAAACAAAGGTGTTACCAATTATTTTGAGACTTTACAATATAACATCGGGGGAAAAAAAACAAATCTTACTTTCCATATCTGAGCATTTTTAAGACTTCTGAAATGTTAATGTAACACAATTTAATACTAATCAAGGCCTTATTTTTAGATTAATGAATTCAATGCCTTTAAAGACTTTTTAAGGAATCAGGGGAACCCTGATAACACGTTTTTCAGTGGCGTGACAGACTGATTACAAATGTATTATTGCTTGACATACAAAAAACATGAATGCAATAGCTGAAACAAATAAGGCTTATCCCCTTCAGATCTTAAGGTCACTCTGTCCTGTTTTTCCTGCTTCTACAAGAAAGCGCATTGATGTAAAGGAATAATGGACTGTCTGGATCAAAATGAGAGGAAATAGAGGTATCACAGAGCTCTTGACAGGAAAATGGAAGAGAAGGAATTCCATCTCACCAGACTAAGTGCCCTCTGACCCATTATCGATCTCCTGAAGTGTCCTCAGCGTGCCCAGCCAGCACTTAACAGGTTAATAAGTCTTGATCTTTATCCAGCCACTGGCAAGCCAATCTTTTTTATATACAGCACGGCAGGCCAATTTCAGCTGACCGCGTGCAGCGATCAGCCGTCTCAGAGGGAGGCGGTGAAACCCCCCAGGTTAGATGATTATCCTCCGGGAATCAGTCCCCCGGGTGAAGCAGTCAGTCAAACCAGCCAGCCATTAAACCTCCCCTCGAGAGAACCAAACGTCTTCAAACATTACGTCCCGAGAGACAAAGAGCTTCCACTGAGGACTGAGACAGTGCAGCTTCTCAGAGAAAATGAATGTTTTCTTATCCAGGCAGTGCTCTTGTTTCCAACCCTGACCTTCCATCATTGCACCAATTGGCTTCAGACAAAAGTGCTCCATCTCAAATCCTGAACCCTGACTGCTTCTTATACGCTTAAGTCAATGGACTGCCACCACCAGAACACCTTGTTTTCAAAGTGACCTGTACATCCAAAGCCTGAGAGAAGAGCAGCAACACTCAGCTCCAGTCTCTGTTTTAGATCTTTGTAAAGTTAATTATCTTTGGATTTGGGATTGACTGACAAAACAAGACATTCAAAGACTTGTTATCTCTTCTTTAACACCTTTTCTCCCTCTGCTACTTCTCTGTTTTTGGTTCTGCTGCACTGGACGATGGCTAACGGCTTTCAGCAGAAAATGAAACTGCACTAACTGCACTGTCAAATCTTTTAATAATGCTTGTAGCCTCCGTCAATGTGTAGCCTCCATCGCTGAGGCAAACAAAGCTAAAGTGTAAGTAAATATAAGCTAATGTTTATTTGAAAAAAACCTAAATTTATATTTTGTAGCAAAAATATATAAATTTAAATATATATATAAAAAAATAA
>NW_024653443.1:0-345 GCF_008729295.1 Plectropomus leopardus
TCCTCCACTTCTTCCACTTCCTCCTTCCTTCGATCTCTCCTTATTTGTTCCCTCGTGTTCTTTCTCCTGCCTCCTCGTCCTCGTTCCCTCGTCTCTCTGTGGTCGCTTAAAAATTAAAAACGTACGCAAGACAAAGAAAAAACTTTGATTCTTTAACTCCGATGTGGTATTTCTTAACTTGGCCAGTTAGTTAACAAAAAATGCAACAAAGACTTAACAAAACTGTTTGAACCTGGTTAACTCTTTAAAACCTGGATAGAAATCAGTTTTCTTGTGCTGCATTCAGATGCTTTTCGCTTGCATGAGATTTTTTTTTTTTTTTTAAAAAAAAGGAAAAATTATACT
>NW_024653444.1:0-243 GCF_008729295.1 Plectropomus leopardus
GTCTCTCTGTGGTGGTTTCTAGTCTCTCAGTGGTGGTTTTTGTCTCTCTGTGGTGGTTTCTAGTCTCTCAGTGGTGGTTTTTGTCTCTCTGTGGTGGTTTCGAGTCTCTCTGTGTCTGCTCAGTGATCCATCGATGTGAAAAGATGGATTTTACCTTTCAGAAACTCCGCCTGCAGCTCTGGACTCCTCAGAGACGGAGGAGGAGGAGACGATGAGGAGCAGAGGAGCCGAGTGTCTGCTGAG
>NW_024653445.1:0-382 GCF_008729295.1 Plectropomus leopardus
ACTCGTACCACTGTATATATTTTACATTAATGTTATTTTCTACTATCGTTGAGTGAATTTTTTTAACCAACATTAGCCCTAATCATTTATATCAAATATTTATTCATTTTTTAAACTTTTAACCCTTTAAATACCAGCTTTTTGTCATGATGCCACTATGATTTTTGATGCAAGAAAACCCCCAGCAAAAATGTATTATTTTCAATATACTACATGCATAGGGGCTTTTTTTTTTTATTATCACAGCCTGGGATATGTCAGTGATTTGCAACAATATTGATTGTGACAGTGCATCTCATGGAAAAAGCATGTATTTTCTCCATATGCCAAATATGGTAAAATGAAGTATCAGGTGGAAAATAGTAAAAAATTACAAATTCCA
>NW_024653446.1:0-206 GCF_008729295.1 Plectropomus leopardus
TATGAGTACTGACCTGGACCTGTATGAGTACTGAGCTGGACCTGTATGAGCACTGAGCTGGACCTGTATGAGTACTGACCTGGACCTGTGTGAGCACTGAGCTGGACCTGTGTGAGCACTGAGCTGGACCTGTATGAGTACTGACCTGGACCTGTATGAGCACTGACCTGGACCTGTAGGTGCACTGACCTGGACCTGTATGAGCA
>NW_024653447.1:0-266 GCF_008729295.1 Plectropomus leopardus
CTTTGGTGGGTTAGGATTGCTGCTGTGTGAAACCAGGCATCTGTAGCCGAAAACTTGTGCACATCTGGTGCACCATTTTGTAAGCCTGACAATAAACATGAACTTTAACAGCTTTTTTATTTCTCTACATAAACATTTTCATGATTACATGTGTTCCCAGACTCCTACGCACTGCAACATGTGCAGTTTTTAACTTCTAACTCAAAGCCAAGAGATTTATTTTCTTGTGACAACATTCAGGTACGGCACTGATAGCTTTGAATGGG
>NW_024653448.1:0-228 GCF_008729295.1 Plectropomus leopardus
AGAAGCTCTGTTGGTAGAGTGGGTGCCCCATGTTCAGATGCTGTGTCCTCGCCGCAATGTCATTACACAAGCTGTGTGTGTACTTTACAGGATCTGGTAAGTGCAAGTTGTTTATTTTTGGCAAAATCATAAATTAGCTATCTAGAATAAAGTTGGTGACAGGGGCTTTTGCTGTGCATGTTGTGTTCAAGGACCATCAAAAATTGTCAATGATGATTTCTTTTTTTT
>NW_024653449.1:0-271 GCF_008729295.1 Plectropomus leopardus
ACAGTAAACCCTGTGAGTAAATTAAAGGCAGACAAACAGACATATCATACCAACCACAGCAGACACAAACTGATTATTAAATCCTCAACTGCACTTCTAACACAAATATTTTCTTCTCTTCCATTAATATCATAGATGTTGTAAATCCAAGCAGAATTCCTCCTGATTTAGTGTCCCACGTTTCCTTCAGTATGTTGTGAGCAGAGAAAACATTTCCATAGAGAGGAGGCTTTGCATGATCAGCTGATCCTCCAGTGAGCTGAGAAGGTTT
>NW_024653450.1:0-257 GCF_008729295.1 Plectropomus leopardus
TATATGTGGGTTTGTGGTGGTTCTGATGAGAACATTATCAGTGGCTCCGCTTAATTTAGCTGCCTCAATAATTTGTAACAGCGTGACAGTGAGCAAGCATGCACAACACCAGGACCCTGAAAATGAAGCAAATATTTTTCATCTTTCATACATTATTTTACGCTATTTACACCAATCTCTTCTGTGACATACATTTCTGATAATAGATGCCCCTAAATCCTACACATCAGACCTTTAATGTAACTGCAAAGCTAATG
>NW_024653451.1:0-218 GCF_008729295.1 Plectropomus leopardus
CTCAGAAACAATCAAGTTTGATATGATCAATGTAAACTGAAAGTTTACCTGGAAGACTTGCGCTGCCTGACCTCATATATACATATTTTACTAGGTCCTGAATGTCAACATGATAGTGAGCACAAAGCAGAGGAAGATCCAGAATCCAGAAGTCTGTGAAAACATGGATGGTTCAAGCACAAAGGATCTATACAATCAGCACACTTTTATGGTGGTTC
>NW_024653452.1:0-388 GCF_008729295.1 Plectropomus leopardus
TGGCGCCAACGTGACATTACCATGTTTCTATGAACGTGAATCAGCAGATGTTTTCTACTGGTATAAGCAGACGGTGGGACAGAAACCAAAGCTCATCTCTACCTTCTACAAATATGATAAAAGTGGCACTTTTATTGATGAATTGAAAAATGATCCACGCTTCAAATCAGAAAGTAAAAACGGTAAAAATCACTTGACAATCACATCGTTGCGCATTTCAGACTCAGCGACTTACTACTGTGCCAGTGGCTATGCAGGCTATAGGCTTGAATTTGCAGAGGGCATCACCGTGAGTGTAAAGGGTTCAGGCTTGAACATCCCAATTTCGGTCCATCAGTCAGCATCTGAGACCATCCAGCCAGGAGGCTCTGTGACTCTGAACTGTACA
>NW_024653453.1:0-10268 GCF_008729295.1 Plectropomus leopardus
ACTTTTCTGTCGCCTCTGTGCCCTACATGGGGGCTGCATTAGTGTGTGTGATCAATAATTTGATTAAACTGTCACGATTGGGGCATCTAGGTTAGACAAACGAAGCCAAAGCTGGAAGATGTGTCAGAGTCAGGCAGAAGGAAGGCATGGCTGCCATCTAATCTGGATTACAGTTGATCTAGTACCTCAGAGTTCACTTTTTTTTTAAGTTCATTGGCTTCAGACTGTAAGCTTAAAGTCAGGATACCGTAGCTGGTGTTTCCCTCAAACTGACACACACCAAAAAAATACCTTCTTTAGCAAAAGAAAACTGTAGTTTCATCCTCCACATGTCACCACTTCCTCTAGCAGACTTGTCAGACACTGCCGGAAAAAGGAAACAGACAGCTGTCGTTTTAGAATGACAGTTCTCACAATTTCCCCTTGGCTTTTTAAATTAAAAATTTCAGCTGTTGTAAAAGATGACTGATAGAGGTTTGCCGTCCCAGTTTGGAGGAGTAGACTGGAGTCTGACATTAAATCTGAGCAATCTGCTGCTGTGAAGGAGTCAACAACAAAACATATTTTGTAGGGATATCAGGGGGTAATATCAGCAAGTCATCGGTATCAGCAGATAATGGCTTTAAAATGAAATATCTGCACTGGCCCAAAATAATTATTTCTGCCAGTATGACGATTGGCAATATGACACTTTAATTATGCAATTTTAATTAGTTAAAATAGGTCAAATTTTCTCAGTTTTTGGCTATTGTCAGGATTGTATTTGTGAGGGCATCATCCAAGCCTGTTAGAGTGGGAGGATTTTTTAAGTTCTGCATAAAATTTGTTACATAAGAATAAATTTATCATGTTTTACATAAAAGCAGCAGTAATAGAGATTTTACGTTCTATGTATATATTGGCATTGACATCTGCAGTCAGCCAAAATGTTAGAAAACATGACAAAGAATTCAATTTTATACATCCCTAATATTTTGAGAATAAATATGTCATGTTTAAAATATAACCTTAGTTAAAGTAGAAGTAAGAGAGATTTTATTTTTTCTGCATTTGTTCAGTGAGCTAAAATTACTGTTTTTGTCAGTTGAGTCTGGTGGCTTTGACAAGAGATGTTAACGCAAAGCAGTAAAAATACTATAATAGCATATTATAGCATACATTTTTATTAGCAAAAACATTATGTGTTGCCGATTTTAATTGCTTAACCTCTGTACTGGACTCCTGCCTGCTTCTCCAAACTAGGCACATGTCGACTGACATTTACTGTGTGTAATACACAGACTGTGGATGAGTACCTCATACAACCCCACTTTAAATATCTAAACTATCCCTTTAATCTATTTGCAGAATACAATATGTGGTTGTTAACAAACTGAAGCAGTCAGATGCTGCTGAGATTAAACTGCATGTGCTGTAGGCAAATGTAGTCGCAGCGTCACACAGAAGACATGTGGGCTGCTGCTGGCGAGCAGGAGATGCTTCAGAGTTACCTCACAGAAATCCACTCCTCTCCTCTCCACAGGCGCAAAGAAAAAGCTGCCGCAGTGAATGGGCCTTGCTTTATGGTGTTACTGACATTAAAAAGGAGCAAGTGGAGTGGAATATGTACCACACTGGCCAACTGTCTGTGTTGTTACAGTAGCCCAGATCATGAATCATTTTGCCTCGGGCTCCTCAGCCTGGGAAACTGATTCTGGAGACAGAATGGTTTGTTTGTCAGATGGCCTGAGATTGATTCTCTGTTGCTCTTTTTGTTTTTGTGCTCTCCCCCTTTGCTTTCTGACCCTGGAAACGCTGGATTTTCCTGCTCACTGGGACCAAAACACATGGATCTACACAAAACAGCTGTAAGTATTGAAATTCTGCTTTTATTAACACAATGTTATTTTTTTCCATCCATTGCTTACACACAGACAGTCAGTGTCCAGCTCTGCAGAATGTAATTTTACTCAAGATCTTCAAATACTCCAGTGTACCATCTAGCGCTGATGACAATCGACGATCGATTAATCTGCATAAAGATTTAATGTACTTGATCAATCATTAGGTGATGTAACGTGTTCAAAGTATATACAATATGTTGCTGTGAGCTTTGAGGAAAAATGCATTTGGTATTTTGTATAAGCATAAGTATGAGTTATTTTTTTAAATAATGATAAATCAATCATTATTTTACCAATAATTGATTAAATAAAGGACCCATAATTTGCAACTCTAATGCCAACTGTTTCCATTTTAAATGTAAAAATGTGTGACGGATAGGGGTCAACAAATAATTGTCCTGGCCTGTTATTGGGGCCAGTGTTTGTTTTTTGCCAATTAGCTGTATCAGAGCTTAATTTAATAATGAATCATGAATGGTCTCATTAACCACTACTCATTGGTGTCGGCCGTGAAAACCCAATATTGGTCAACCCCCAGTGACTCCAGCTCATTCAAATATTGGGTGCATCTTGAATTTTTGTATTTTTCTCAATGTACGTTTGATGTAATAAAAACAGGAATAAGCACATGTAGAGTATGTATGTGAAGCTGGCGAACATTGTTAGAAAAAATATTATGAATGTACTAAAAGGGGAACATTTGGGTTCAGGTGGTTAGAAGACTGGGAGTATATTTCAGAGTTGGCAGCGCGGGATGATAAAAACTTTTTAAAGTCTTGCAGTCGAAGCTGGGGTGCAAGATTAGATTTCTGTAAATTTAATGTTGTTGTTTTTTTTAACTTTCTTACAGCAGCAAAAGAATCTGGAAGGATATGTTGGCTTTGCAAGCCTCCCCAACCAAGTGTACAGGAAGTCTGTGAAGAGGGGCTTTGAGTTCACCCTGATGGTCGTGGGTAAGAACACACGCTGCTCAGCCCTCTGTTTGCTCGTTTTTATATGAATCATTTCATTGTGTTTTTTGCGGTTGGCATTTGCAAATCCCTCGCTGCGGTTTGTTTTCAACACAGAGACAGAGAGGTTGTGTGTGCGTACAGTCATATTTATACACAAGGGGACATGCCCCCAGCTTTGAAGTGTTAATTGCTAAGTCAGGGAGGAGCGGGGGCGTTTTGTTGCTGTTTTTCAAAGTAATCTTGATGTCACGTCCTTGACACTGTCTCCCAGAACAGACACATTTGGTACGGATTTATCTAGCGCTCCACTCAGAGAATCAAAAATGGACACATTCTTTTAAAAATGCCTGGATGTGGTGGTTGACACGGATCCAAGATCCTCCTCGGCTGATCAGACCCTGTTTGGAGGGAAAATGTTTCCTCGGGTCAAAACCATTTCCTGTGGTGGGAGCGACAGAATATGTACCCAGCATGCCTCTAAGAATAGCGCATCTCCCATTGCTTTCCACAACACTGTGTTTCGACAGGCTTTTGCTTATAGTAGGGCTGATGTATTTCTGTAACATGTTAGTGTGCAGTCTTTGTATTGCTGTTATTAGGTACTTACATTAGAACACCCTCGTGACAAGGCACTTAGATTGTGCTTCAACTCTCTGCAGCGTGTCCACTGGAAACGCTGCTGGATGGAGACCAAGTGGTCCTCCTGGGCCTGTGAATGCTTTAATGCATTGATACTCAACTTGTGGCCCACAGGCTAAATCTATCAGGGGGACAGTAAAAATAGTAATATACACATTCAGAATTGGTTTTGTACTTTGAGTGTACAGAAGGTGCCAAAGTTTATGAAAGAGCATCAAATAGAGCTTGCTTTTCAAAATAAGTGTTGGTGGAGGATCCCCCACAACCCCCAACAGGACTCCTGGCTAAGCCCCTAATGTCCTTCACTCCTAGAAATGTATCTGAGAAACGTCCTAATATCTGAGAAATGCTACAAACATCCTAAAATCCTATAAACATCCAAAAAACTTAGAGTCATCTTAAAATCCTACAAACATCTTAAAAGCCCAGAAATGTCCTAAAATCCCCAAAAATTCCTAAAATCCTAAAAATGTCCTGAAGTCCTGGAAATGTCCCCAAATCCTAGATTCATCCTAAAATCCTAGAAATGTCTTGAAATCCTAGAAATGTCCTAAAATTGTAAATGTGTCCTAAAATCCCAGAATTCTTCTAAACATCCTTAAGTTCCACTGTGTCCTAAAATCATAGAAACATGTATGGAGATGCTGCGACTGGCCCCTGGCCTCCTTTCATTTTGCAAAAGCGGCCTTCAAGGAAAACCAGTCCATGCTTCCTGCTTAGATGTGTTTGCAACAAACAGCTTCATTTTGGGAATAATTTCAGAGAAGATACAAATGGCATTACATCTAGGAACAAGGAAAAGTCCTCTGGGCTTTGTCGGTACTTAAATGCTCGTCATTGTTTAATGGTATCTCCCTCTTGCATGGACTCTCTCACACACACACAATATTCAGCTTTTCTTGGCTCTGACGAGCTGTGAGCCCACATGTCCCTGTCGTGCAACGCAGTGCGTCACCAGTGTGGTGTGAAAGAGGAAAAGAGGATGAAAGAAAGAGGAAGGGAAGCAGAGAGATGGGACTGGTATTAGCTGCAGTGACTGGCACGTCGTCTGCCCACGCCTCTTGAAGCACATGACCCAACAACCTGTTCAGTTCACAGATTGCAGAGCAGCACATTTCACGGGCCTGTCACCGCTTCATATCGCAGTAAATTTAACAAGCGCATACCCACACACAGTGACGTGCCATGCATAAACCGTGCAACAAACAAATGCCGCAGTGCAAGATCCACACTTTGACTGCAGCTCTGGTGTAAATGGTGACTCGTTAAATATTGACTCGTGGCCATCAGCCAAGGCGGGCGGCATCAGTGGTCGTTTCCACTAATGATTCTTTTCATTGGGAGCTTGGAAACTGGGCGCACAATGGCCAGCCAAGCTTGAGAAGCCTCCCAGACCGCACAGCCAGTCAGCTGCACATAACAAGAGTCATTGTCTGTGTTGTTTCCTTAGCCTTTTAACTGTTAGCCCAAATGGATTAATGTCTTGGGCAAATGTCAGTCTCATCTCGGACAGACACACGGCCTTTGGTTGTGTGCAGGATGTCAACAGTGATCTTTGTGTGAATATAAAACAGGCGCTGATGCAGTGCTTTACAGTGCAGCAAACTTTCTGATTATCACCTGAAGGAAGAGGTCACCCACTACAGAAACATGATGACAGAAAACGTCCAGTTATTGTGTTAGTTTGACTAAAACTGGACTTTTAAAATACACGTGAACATGATATTCGGACTGAAAGTCAAATTTCTCAAAGTCAGACGCACCAAGATAATCTGGTTGACGGTGAATTTACTGTTTCATGTGTACGTTGTAACTGGCCAAGGTGTTCTGTGCGTGCTCTGTAGTCCCTGTGCCAGACTTTGACCTGAAAGACAAACAGCATAAATTCAGAGAAGAAAGGCAGGAAAAACAAAAAAGAAGACGAATGAAGGAAATCAAACGAGAAAAAAGGGCAAAGTACCTACAACTTGTTTGGTATGTGACATAATTCGTCAAGCGGAAAAGGGTCCAATGGCAACTATCTGAGAGGGGACATATCCCCACCTCCTGTAGCGGAGTCAGGCATATTTCCATCTATGAATTGATCCTCCAGCGTTGCCTGTATACTGGGAAAGGAACAGAAGTCCTAATAAATGGCCTAACGTAGCGAAAATCTTAAATCAGCTTCACTGGGCATGTAAACTGACTGATGAAATGCTGATTTAATGTATGTTTTTGTTTTTTTCCAGGTGAATCAGGGTTGGGCAAATCCACGTTGATCAACTCCCTGTTCCTAACAGACCTGTATTCACCAGAGTATCCTGGACCTTCACACAGAATCAAAAAGACTGTACAGGTACGTTTGGCCACAAAAAGATCTTTGAGCTGACATGCTGCACACATTGTTTAAGAGGAACTCTGGTATTTTTCAACTGGATTTGTTGCTTTCTATGGAAAAATATTTAATTTTGCTGTAGGGCCCTGCAGCACTCTCTCAATACTGGACCTATTTCAAAAATTGTTGTTTTTAGGAGTTACCTCCTGAGAAAAAAGGGTCCAGGTTCATTTAAAAAAAACAAAAGTTCCCCTTAAAACACACCTGCTCTGTAAAAATGATCTGGGACAAAAAAAAACACACTGAGTGGAACTGCCACAGTTTTTAATTACAGCAACAAAATAACCAAACAACATTCGATAAATGGCACAGTTTAAAAAAAACCCATCTAAATGCTGTCTTTTACTTTAGCTGTGCCTGTTTACGATTATCTAACATACCAGCAGCTTTGGCACAATCTTTATGATATTTTCTTTTAAAAATGTGTCCCTGACTAAACAGATAGAACCAACAAGTACAGATTAACTGTCTCATAGCACTTCTGTGTTAATGATATAAATGCCTTCTTATTCATCAGTTTATTTTTAACTTGTTCTCCGCCATTACATTTTTTAACAGTTACAGCAGCATTAGGACCATTAACAGACTTTACATATTGCAATGAAAACGTAAATGAGTGCTCTGTTGATATAACATTGTGATGAAGAGTGTTACAGTGCCAGAAAACCTGCTTTGTGAAAACTGTTATCCTTTCCTTTCTTTCCATACGTCATCTGAAGTAGTCACTACAAAGGTTTAACATCAGCAGACATCGTCTAAATATTAAAGAAAGCTATTGTACTTTTAGATTTATGTTTATATGACTTAACCAAGTTTACCAAACTGTAATGTGGTTTGATTGACGCTTTAGGAAGTGCAGTAAAACCTCTGAGAGTCTGACTTGTTTAAACCAACATGAGAAACTGGCAGCTGCTGCCATGAACACCTTCATCTTCGTCTTCCCTAATTACACAACTTGGTCCTGAATCTCGAGTGCTGCACTTGTATCAGTCTGGCTCCTGACTGACAGCGCTGCTATCTCCACATGCTTGTGTGTCGTTTCTGGCTTCTTAGCATAGTTAGCTAATAGCACAGTGTGACATGGCGTGTTGCTGCATGCTGCAAGCTTAAAGTGTTTTTATGTGAAATACACCGGGTTCATACGGTCATGACAAACCTGGAAAAGTCCTGGAATTTGCAGAAAGTAGTTTCCAGGCCGGGAACAGTTTTGGAAAACTAAATGTACCCTCAAAAATTATGGAAAAGTCAAAATAAAACTTTAGAATAAGTAATAAATAGAGATTTTAAGTTGTATCCCCTCCAGCTAAGTGAAACTTCAAACATAAGTCCCTCCCCAGTGCTTAAATATTATTTGACATGCCTCCATGTTTTTGCACCAGCCCCTCCTCTCTCATAAAAAAGTGCCTGTTATATTTGAATATTAAGTCTTGTTTTGAATTCATTATTTGAATTTATTATTTTTTGGATAACATAAAAAAAGCTATTATTAATTAAAAAGAACAGATAAGTAGTCTCAATGGTCTTTTCAGAGAATGTATGGTCTTTAAAATTTGCCTCAAAGTCACAGAAAATGTATTGGTAAAAATGTGTTCTGAACCCTGAAATTATGATCCTGGATGTTAATTACTTGCCTTCCATATAGTGTTTTTTTATTTTTGTTGTTAATTAAAATATTTAATCAATTTAAGGCAGAAATAAACACAATATGCCCTTGTTTCTGTCTCCTGTGCCAGGTGGAACAGACAAAAGTTTTAGTTAAAGAAGACGGCGTCGAGCTGCTGCTCACCATCGTCGACACTCCAGGGTTCGGAGATGCCGTCGACAACAGCGACTGGTAAGGATCGCCACAACTCAAACTCAGCACTGATACTTCATTTATGATCCTTGAAATACCAAATGTACTCTCCGACATTCCTAATTCAAGAGGTATTTTGTGAGGATTTGTTTCTTAAGAGAAATTTCTGTTGTGCAGCTGGCAGCCCATCATTGACCATATTGACAGCAAGTTTGAAGACTACCTGAACTCCGAATCCCGGGTGAACAGACGACAGATGCCCGACAGCCGGATCCACTGCTGTCTCTACTTCATCACCTCGTCGGGACACGGGTGAGTCTGGGAGACAAAATCATAAGACTGTTTAATTCTACGAATGCTAAGCATCGGTATTTGCCTCTTTGACTGCAATCAGAATATCTGCAAATTAGATGACGTTTTCCGATGGCTCTGACCGATTTTTTTCTGTTGTCACATCAAACTAGCACAGGCTAAAAAGCTTAAACTGTTTGTGATGAGATCGCTGGTAACAGCCAGCATCCTGGGGACAATAGGAAATGTGTTTGGCTTCCCCCCGGATGACTTGAGGACCTAAGGTCAAGAAAGTTGTTTCAGAAATGCATATGATCCGATTTCTGCTTATTCAAAAGTCCTATAATGGAAGGCTGAATAATGCTTAAACTGTATCTTTTTATAGTGTAGATTTGATTGTTTTCCTAGTAAAAAATGGGAGTAAATGACAAAATAAACAATACAAAAATATCAGTATCAACTTTTGGCAAAATTCTTATTTTAAACAATTGTAACTGCCCAGAATTTCACCTTTTGTGCATCCTTATTAAGTTTATAAGAAAATTAATATCTTTTTTAATGCTCTCATAGAGTGCCCTGCACTGCTCATGTTGTAGTATGAGCATATCCCGTAAGAATCAAGCTCCTGAACTGTCACAACAGGACAAGAGGATGAATGTGATGAATGAAAAGGGCTGGAGAAAGGAAAACGTTGGAGGGAAAGGGGGAACACTAAGAGGAAATAAGTCAAAAATAGTGTAAGGAGGGAAACGAGAGGTCAAGAGTCCCCTAAAGGTCAGGGTGGCAGGTTTGTGACTGCAAGTGATGGTCACTGGTTCAGGCCTCTGTGCAGTCTGGACAGTCCAGAAAAGCTCCTCCTCTTCCTCCTTTAGCATTTTGCAACTCCCCAACTGCTTCTGGAGCAGCTCTGCAGCCACAGCATGAATCTGGTGTCACGCAGGGCCGCTCGCGAGTGTGTGCGCAGTAAATGTGTCATACTCTATCTCCTACAACTGCTCCCCTCAGGCCTTTACTGGAAATGAGAATGTGAGACTGCTTGTCGTGCAAAGTAAGGGTTAAAACTTGTAAAAGTGGGAAAAAAAGGAGGACGCAGGCCGTGCAGATGAAGACGCTGGCAGAAAGCCCGGCTGATGATACCGATCGCTGAATGTTTCATAAAGAGAGGACTGTGAGGAATTTTAACTGTTGTGCTTATTTTTTCACAAGCCACCAGATCGTCCCGCTCACATGTGCTCATCTTATCTTTTTTTTCACAAGTGTACGTGTCCTGTGTGATTCACAGTGCAGTCCAACAGCAGAAAGTGTGGGAGTAGTGAAATTGAGAAACTTCAGAGGTTACTTCCTGCGTTTTGAGTCAATAACTGATCTAAATGCATGTATGGGTTTACTCTTGGAAACCTTTAAAAAAGCATTTTTAAATGATTTTTTGTTCATTGTTCACTTATCTTCATTGTCATCAAGACATGATTTCACACGCAAAATAAATGTTTTTCCTAATATAGAAAAAACAAAACAAAAAGTTAAGCAAAAAATATATAAATATATAAATAAATGATGTACATTTTAGCTGTTGACCTGAGAAAAGAAAAAAAAAAGAAAAAATGCATTTTTCTCTTTTTGTTTTTACTTTTTCTGAGGTCATTTTTCTGCACCTTTTTACAAATTTCTTGCGAATTTCAGGCTATGTCTTAAGTTTCTCATTGTCTTTTTGCCATGTTTTTTTAAAGAAATTTGCTCAGGTTTCAAAGGGTTAAAATTGTGCTAATATGAAGGCCCGCCCCTTGTCGAGGCTCCTAAACTTTTTAAAAATACAGAAGGAGCTCACGCTGTTTGTCATTAGAGGGCAGGATAGTGGTGTGTTTGTGTGTGTGGAGCTGCCTTATTTGTGTGTATGCAAATGTCCAGCGTGTGCTCACATGTCCTCAGAGCTGTTGACCGTGACTTACTGTAAACAACGATGAAGACTCTGTCTTCCTCTCGCCTCTTTTTTTTCCTTCCTTCCTCGGTCTGTCCGTCCTCTGTAAGACATTGTGTTTGTACAAGCCTGTCCTCTGTCCCCACACAAGCAGCGCTTTAGCCTTGAGGATGGGCAGCGTATGTTCTGTCACACACACAGAGAGCGTCCCCTCACGACACCAGCTGACTGCTCTCACGCAGCAGCACGACCTCCAACACCGAGAGACAATCTGAACATTGAACTCGCAGCTGAACTCTGCTGACGGGTTTTTTTCCAAGGCTGAGGAAAAATCACCCACGTTAATCTGTCAAATCATTAAACGTGGCCTTCCTCAAACTGCGGTTTAACCCAAATGTGAGACGTTTTTGACATTGTG
>NW_024653454.1:0-338 GCF_008729295.1 Plectropomus leopardus
TCTAGTAAAACTTGGGAAATACCTGGTATTTATTAGTGTTTTTTAATTCTAACTGCGTGTTTCTCATTCTGTAATATAGGATTATTCAACTGTTTTCAGTCCCTTTATTTAGAGTCTAAGAGGAATACAGTAAATAATTAAGATATATTAATGCTACTCATTTTATGATTTTACACACAAAAAGGAATTCATAACATCCTACTTCCAATGTTTTTATATTATAGACCTTTAAAAAGACTTAAAGATTTAAGACATTTTAATACCAATTTAGGCTTTATTTTTGGATGAATAAATTCAGTGCCTTTTCAGACTTGTTAAAGATTCGCGGGAACCCTTTA
>NW_024653455.1:0-485 GCF_008729295.1 Plectropomus leopardus
ATGGAAACATCGGAAAATCCTAGAAACGTCCTAATATCCGTGAGATGCCCTACAATCATGGAAACATCAGAAAATCCTAGAAACGTCCTAACATCCGTGAAATGTCCTACAATCCTGGTAACATCCGAAAATCCTAGAAACATCCTAATATCCGTGAAATGCCCTACAATCATGGAAACATTGGAAAATCCTAGAAACGTCCTAAAATCCGTGCAATGTCCTACAATCCTGGAAACATCCGAAAATCCTAGAAACGTCCTAATATCCGTGAAATGTCCTAAAATCGTGGAAACATCGGAAAATCCTAGAAATGTCCTAATATCAGTGAGATGTCCTACAATCATGGAAACAAACTGAAATCCTAGAAACGTCCTAATATCCGTGAAATGTCCTAAAATCCTGGAAACATCGGAAAATCCTAGATATGTCCTAATATCCGTGAGATGTCCTACAATCATGGAAACAAACTGAAATCCTAGAAACGT
>NW_024653456.1:0-297 GCF_008729295.1 Plectropomus leopardus
TTTATCTAGACATTTTTACCATTTTACATTTTTTTAATAAAATATTTTCTAACATTACATTACATTACATACCGAGATTCTCAGTGATTTTTTCCCCATGTTTTTGAAAGAAATCACACCAGTTTGCTGATGGCTCGAAGGTTAAAATACCTGTGAAAGGCATCTGAAAGCAAAAAAGTGTTGTGGCTTCAGGTTTCAAAGGGTTAAGACTTCATCAAGCCTCCTAACATGACACCCAAATGTTAAAAAGATTTTCTCGTAGAATTCATTCCTGATCCTAAAGCCCTTTAATGTCTC
>NW_024653457.1:0-245 GCF_008729295.1 Plectropomus leopardus
AATAAAAGGTTGATAATAATGTACAGATGGCAAAAAAAAACTTATTTCACAGGGTGAAATACATTCCAAATGAATTAATGAACTGCTATGAGTCTTTGCAAAATCATTTTAAAATGTTTTTGCAAAATGATTAGAAGTAAAAATACCACACTGTGAAAACACTGTGTTACTAGAAAAGTCCTGCATTTAAAAATGTTACTTACTGTAATGTAAAAATATGTGGGTACAGAAAAATAGATTTAAGT
>NW_024653458.1:0-202 GCF_008729295.1 Plectropomus leopardus
TGCTTCTCAGAGAACAGCTCTGGACTGCTAATGGCTTCCCATCTAACTTTTTATCTCAAAAGTATTACTTCCTTTTTCTCTCTTTGCCCTCTCCTTTCTCTATTTTGTTTTTCCCCTTCACTCTTTTGCCTTCTCCATTCAGTAAAAGATGACTGCTTTTTGTGTAAAACTATTCGCATCTATTACACAGCTTCCTGACACA
>NW_024653459.1:0-266 GCF_008729295.1 Plectropomus leopardus
GTGTGTGTGTGTGTGTGTGTGTTCAGGAGACTCTCAGCCGATGGACGTGTGCTCAGTTCACCACAACAACACTTTCCTGCGATACTCCGTCTCCCTGCTGGGATACGGGTTCTATGGTGACGTGCTAACTGACAGTGAGAGGAAGAGATGGATGGGACCTGCTAGATATGACCTCTCAGGTCGGAAAACAGCACTTGTTCAGATGTTTGATTTTGCTTGAGTATTTATATTTTATGCTACTATTTACTACCCTGACATCTCCAGAC
>NW_024653460.1:0-205 GCF_008729295.1 Plectropomus leopardus
CTGTACCGGAGTGTGTAACCTCAGGGCGACATGTACTTCCGTTTACAGCTAACTGTGTTTGCACGAGGTGCATGCAGGGTTTGGACACCATAATGTGTCTCTTTTTTCTCTCCCCAGAAGGACACAAACTGGGATTTCATATTTTTTTAGGAGTCTCCAAAACAGGCCCACACAAATGTTAGTGGATCCCATGACTGTTCCCCAT
>NW_024653461.1:0-205 GCF_008729295.1 Plectropomus leopardus
CTGTACCGGAGTGTGTAACCTCAGGGCGACATGTACTTCCGTTTACATCTAACTGTGTTTGCACGACGTGCATGGAGGGTTTGGACACCATAATGTGTCTCTTTTTTCTTTCCCCAGAAGGACACAAACTGGGATTTCATATTTTTTTAGGAGTCTCTAAAACAGGCCCACACAAATGTTAGTGGATCCCATGACTGTTCCCCAT
>NW_024653462.1:0-279 GCF_008729295.1 Plectropomus leopardus
CTCACTCACTGTCTCACTGTCTCACTCACTGTCTCACTGTCTCACTCGTGTCTCGCTCACTGTCTCACTCACTCACTGTCTCACTCACTGTCTCACTCACTCACTGTCTCACTGCCTCACTCACTGTCTCACTCACTCACTGTCTCACTCACTGTCTCACTCACTGTCTTAATCACTGTCTCACTCACTGTCTCACTCACTGTCTTAATCACTGTCTCACTCACTGTCTTAATCACTCACTGTCTCACTCACTGTCTCACTCACTCATTCACTGTCTCA
>NW_024653463.1:0-509 GCF_008729295.1 Plectropomus leopardus
AAAATAAATAAATAAATAAAATAAAATTAAAATAAGAAGGGCCACATCTATATGTTTCCACCCAGTGAAAAGCACCATATTTTTGTCTCCTCTTTGTGCTCTGGTGGAACTGTTGTCATGAAACTATTCTCTAAAAACAGGCGTTCGTTGGGTCAAGCGCTGGCCCACGGTAAAAGGAAAGACACGATGACAATGATGAGGGAGAGGGAGAGAGGCAGCAGGAGGAGCAGGATGAGAGGCAGAGAGAGGGAAGATGGCCACAGAGACATCAGTCGTTTGGAGCTTCGAGGCAGCTCCTCCGGACTCTTTTGCCTCTCGACGTTTTGCCGGCAGATGACCAGAGGTCTGACCTGTGATATGCTTTCCTGGAAGACAAAGAAAAAAGAGGTGAGCGTCTTTATTGTACAGATAAAATGTTCAACAAGTGTGGTTTTAGTGGATGAGAGCAGGACAGTAAATTTAGATGACGCTGGCAGAAAACATCAGTAACAGTTGTAGGAACTGTAATA
>NW_024653464.1:0-7982 GCF_008729295.1 Plectropomus leopardus
ACACACACACACACACACACACACACACACAGCTATTATAAAAATGATAACAGTAATGTAATAAAACACACACACACACTGTGAGCTGGTTATTATAAAAAATGATAAACATTCAAAGAGTTGTAAAGTTTTACAGTGATGAACTAACATATCAACTTTATTAACGGCTGACTGTCCTCGTTCTCAGGCTCCGTTTTTAACACGCCCATTTAAACCATTTTAATTCCCCTTTTTTTTTTTACAACAGCTGATGTGAAGTCAGAAACATTAAACTGCTTTATGGCGACAAAGTGACTTTAAGCTCTGAGTTTCAGAGTTGGACGTCTTTCAGGAACATTGGGGCCAGGAAAATAAAAAGTCATAGTTTCCGTTGATAATCACGGAGAGAAAGCTGGCTTATCTGCAAAACTGAGACATTTGGAATTATTTAGAAGATTTATTGTTGTAGGAAAAGGTTACATTTTAGAGGCTTACAGTGTTTTATCATAAAGTTTAACAGCTGATACATTTTCTTTCACTCTCTCACTTTGGTCGGATAAATGTTTTCAATGTTATCATCCATTAACTTTTAGCAGTGGTGGAAGAAGTACTCAGATCCTTTAGTTAAAGTACCACACTGATAAAATACTCCACTACAAGCAAAAGTCTTGCATTAAAAAATGTGTTTTCTATGTGTGTTTTGTTCCTTAAAATTAAAGTATATATCCGCAAAATGTACTTAAAGTAAAGTAAAAGTAATCAATGTGAAGTAAAATGTGCCCTGTTTTCATTGTTTTCCTATTCTATCTGATTTTACTTTACACTGTTTTAAACATGATCATGATAGAACATTACGATACAATGTGATACGATACGATACGATACGATACGATGCGATACGATACGATACGATACGATACGATAAAATCCCAAGAAAAATTGCTGTCCAGCAGCAATGCAATGTAAAGCAGAAAGAATGATTTCATTAAATAACAACCAGGCAAAATTTTTTACCTTTTTCACAGAAATTTGTCTCGCATCTCCAAGCTCTCAAAAACAAAAAAAAAGCAAGAAAACAATTAAAAAAAAAAAAAAAAAAATATCTGTAAGGTTGCCCTTCAGCAGTTATCAAAAAGACTAAAATAAGCAGCCATATGCCCCTCCGACATTGGTGGTGCATGCTGTACACTACATACAATGAATTAAATAAAAAGAGTAGCGCCTGTATTTATGACGGCATTGAAAAACATACCTTCAGGATTTCTAAATACCATAATAATAAACCATAATACCCCCTAAGCCTACTAGACTGTTAAACAGCACAACAGGTAAGAGGAAAAATCTGTATTTTAGATTTGGGGTCGAACTTTCCCTTTAAATCCCTTCTCAGTTCATATCTATCCATCATATTTAGAATCTGACAAACTGAAGGAAGTAAAAGCCAAAACCTTCTTACATAAAGGTCATTATAAAATTAGTACGCTGTGACCTTTATCGACCTCTGATTAGGACCAGACGTCTCCGACTACTATAACATCCCCTCAAGCTTCGGAGGCCAGTAGATGACACAAACAATACAATCACATTTCCCCCAAAAGGCAGAGAGAAGTAATCTGGCTAATTAGAGCAGAGATCCAGGAGAAAACGTCCAGCGAGGAGGTAATATATCACTGTGCTAACTACTGGAACAATGAAACTGCTTTGTCATTTGCTTTTTTTGGCATGAGAACAGGAGCTTTTCATCCCTCGTAGGTTAAATATTCAGCTGTATTTGTTGTTGGTGGTGAGCAGGCCGGAGGGAGGTGGGTTCAAAACAGAAAGTAAAGCCATAAACTGCAGCTGGTGAGGCAAATCATTGACCCGCTCTTATCGATCAACGGCAGTGATACTCAATTTAAGGCCCACAGGTCAAATCTGGGCCCCAATAGGGTGCCGGGTGGCCCCCACAATCATTTTCCAATTTACAATAAAAATGTAGTGATTCATAAATAGGTTTTTTGCACTTTTAGTATACATAAAGTGCCAAAGCACATAAAACAGCACAAAAAAGTGCCAGTGGAGCATCCCCCGCACCTGCCGACAGAGGACCTTGCTATGTTCTCAATATCCTAAAATCCTGGAAACATCTTGAAATCTGAGAAACTTCCTAAAAATCCAAGAAATGTCAGAAAATCCTACAAACATCCTAAAGTCCAAGAAAGGTCTTAAAATCCGAGAAATATTCAGAAATCCTATAAATGTCCTGAAATTCCCGGAACGTCCTAAAATCATAGAAACATCCTAAAATCCAAGAAAATGTGTTAAAATTCAAGAAATGTGTTAAAATTCTAGAAGTGTCCAAAAGCTCCTAAAAATTTCCTAAAATCCTAGAAGCATCATAAAATTAGAGAAAATGCTAAAATCCTAGAAATGTTCTAAAATCTTGAAGTATGAGAAACATGTCAAAACATAAAAATTTCCTGAAATCCTAGAAATGTCCTAAAATCTTAGAATTGTTCTAAAATTTTGCAAACATGCTAATTTCCTAGAAATTTCACAAAATCACAGAAATTTTCTAAAACCTTATTACTATCTTAAAATCCTCAAAAAGTCCCAAAATCCAGCTGATTTCCAAAAATCCTAGAAACATCAATAAATTACAGAGACTTCCTGAAATAATAGCAATATCCAAAATACTAGAGATATTTTGAAATCCCAGAAACATCCTAAAATCCTATAAATGTCCTGAAATCCTGCCATTTTGCAAAAATGGCACCCAAGCAAAATCTTTGATCAACAGTCTGCAGCAGATATGTTCATATTGTTCGAATGTTTATTTTTAAAAAATGACTTTTTAGCTTCTGCAGGATGCACAAACATCTCACTGTATTCTTTAACTGCACGACTTGTTTGATTCGGATCCAAACATGGAGGCGACAGAGGAAGTCCAGCAGCCGGTGTGCAGCTTTAACGGTGTCCTACTTTATAAGGCTGTCGATGGTGTTTGATTACACACAAACTGTATCGCTTTATAAGGCTGTTAACTCGCTTATCAGTTCGTCAATGGGAACAGAAGAAGAGGATTATTAACTGAGTCATACAAACAATTCAAAGTACAACTTATTGTCTTTATCTGTCATTAAATTCGAGGCATTTCTGCAGCACACTTCTCTTTTTCTGTTCAAATTTTGGAACTACAGCTCACATAATTTGGCTGCTTTGAGAGATGTAAACAAGTACACATAATGTTGCCATGGAGTCAGTTATTTACACCGTGGGATGCATTTTGGCACCATTAAAAGTATGCCAAAAAATTTCCTGAAAGTTCCTGTTTGCAGTGCACCAGTGAATTCATGGCCAAGTATCACTGGATTAATTTGAAGCTGAAGAAAATTTAGGAGTGTCTTTTTATGGGTGTTTGTTTGTTTACATGTACTAAACATTTGACATCCTTGATTTCTAAATTCCATTTTTGACAAAAAAAACAGCCAGTTCTCACTCTGACAGTCAAATGCTGCCTCTTGGCCTTAACCACCGACACCAAAAGCTACTGTTTATGGCAGTATGACACTCCAGCGGACGGCACCTTTAGATAATTATTTCTGGGAAACTTTTTGAGAAATTATTGAGAAAATAAAAATTACTCCTCTCTTTATGGAAATATTTAAAGTAAAATTATCTTACAAATCCATTCCCTCCAGAGAAAAAGCCTGTGTGCGAGAGTAAAAATAATGCTTCAGATGTAGCTACAGGTTGATTATTATCAGATAAATAAAAACAAAACATTAATTTGTATAAAAACTGGAGCCGAAATGCTCATTTCCAGGCTCCTGATGCAGCTGGTATATTAGCTCAGAGTGATGCGACGCTTCATTTCGGGGGCCACCCTGGAACATTATGCTCCAAAACACAATCTATTTAATGCAAAATGACACCGTTTCTGCCATCAGGGGATTTTAGCAGGTCTCCGAACCAGGAGCGTTGTCATTTTGCATTAAAGGACACAAGGTGTGCTGGAGCATGGTGGTGTGAGCTCTGAGAGGGAGGAAATGAAGAGGAGGGGAGGTGGCTACTTATATACTGATTACACAGAACTTTTCATGGATGTGATGTTACCGATGAGACATTTGGAGGGTTTATATAAATATATCCTTCAGTTCTCCAAAAGAAACACAACAGATCCAGGTTTCTCATCAATGTCCTGCCTTTCAGCTTGAGTTACTTGGTAGAAGGTCAGAAACAAAACAAGTTATTATGATACACAATGAAACGATGAGACGAGACGATAAGATTTCTGATCAATGTGTGATAACATACGATAAGATTATACAATAACATATGATGATACGAGACGAGACGAGGTTACATAGGATGAGCTAGAACTATATGTGGGATCAGATAACGATGAGGTGTGATGCAATAAGATTATAAGATACAATACCATATATGATATGATAACATAACATAACATAAGAAAACACATAATAAAATTATACTATACCAAATAATACAATAACATGAGATGAGATGAGATAAACTAAGATTATACGATACCATAAAATGAGATGAAACGAGACGAGATGAGACAAAACCATAACATTTCTGATCAACATATCCTTGGTCAGTAAACCAAAAAAAATGTTGATAAAGAAAGATATAACAAGATAAAATTATATGATATACGATACGATACGATACGATACGATAAGATGATACAATACAATATGATAACATCATTAAGATGATAAGAAGAATTAAGATGACATGATAAGATTATACGATATAATCAAATGATACGACAGGATGAGATGATAAGACATAATGATACAATACAATAAGATGATACCATACGATATGATAACACGATGCGATACGATTACAAAATGTGATACGATAAGGTGATACGACACGACGCGACGCGACGCGACACGATACGATACGATACGATACGATACGATACGATACGATACGATACGATGCGATGCGATACGATACGACAGACTCCCAAAAACTGCTGTCCAGCAGTTGCAGTATTAAAATCTGGACTCCAAAACACACAATTTTAAGGTACAATTATGCTGAAGTACTTTCATTTTATCAGACTTTATACCCCTTACTCCACTTCACTTTTTTTTGCAAATTCAGATTATTTATTTAAAAAAAGAAATAAATAAGCTACAATATTAAAATGTTAATTTATCTATCCATCATCCAACATCCAGCAGGCAAACTTGGTAAAATTAGCAACAGATTTATAATCACTTAAGAATTAAGAATTATTATTTTTAAGTGGGCCATTCTGCATAGTACTTCCGGTATTTTAAGTAAATGTTGATGGTTATTCCTGATAGCAGAGTATCACCTCACTGTGGTTTTGCTTCTGAGGTAAAAGATGTGAGTGCTTCCTCCATGTCTGCTATAGATGATTAATCTCCCCTTTTTGTTCTTTCTTTCTCTCCGTCTTGATAAGTGTCTGTACGACTCACACTTATGAGTTCACCGGTGTTTCCAGTAAATATCAGGCCCGCTGTGACACATCGCCTCTCGGTGTCTGTGACAGTCATTCCCTTTCCTGGAAGCAGACGGCCTGTAAAAACGTGACTCCGTCTCCGCCTGCTTCCATCTCTCACACACACACACACAGAACCAAACTTTGTTTTTTAATAAAGCGGCTTGTTATTGCCCTCGTTATGCTGTCGCAGTCGAGTTAATCTGTTTTCAGGGAGTCCAGTGAGCTCCGCGGATCGCGCTGACTCAGCCTTTAACCAGCGACGAGCTTTAATGGAGTCAGCATTAGTCTTCTATTAATTATAGCTGACTGATAATTTTCCCTGTTTTGTTCTTTTTTATTTTACAGTGTGCAGTAAACGGCTATGCAAATGAAGCCGTCGGCGCCGTATTTCTTGTGGTAATTGTTGTACTGTTGATATTTGGGCGGCTTTGGAGTCATCACAATCTCCCCGCTGTGACATCATCAGAGGGGGATTTTTTGTTTTTTTCTTTCACTTTAATTATTGTGAAGCTCTTTGTAACCTTTAACAAGTGCAATAAATAAAGATTTACACGTACTTTCAAATTAACAGAGTACACTTCCTCAAGTGCTGCACTTTATTTGACATACTTCTACTTTACTTCACTGCCTCTATTTTATGCTACTATATCGAGATACCGGAAATGAGTCCTAAAACCCGGAAATGAGTTAGCATTTTTCCACTTCCGGTTCCCCTTGTCTTGAAGTAAATGTTTTTTGGAAATGGTAGAAGCCTTAAATAAGGTCCATGATTAACAAAAGTTGAAGAAACTTCTTTTTTTTGCCATTTTTCCAGATCATTCCCTTTATTGTTTGTTTATTACTTTCTTGTTTTTGTTTATTATTTTTTGGTAGTTTTGCACACTTTTTACTAATTTCTTGCAAATTTTTGGCTCATTTCTTCTTTGTCTTTAGTGAGGCAAATCACAAGAAACTGGTTGATTTAGAAAATAATTTTTGAAATATTTAGAGGAAATTTTCTAGGGAAAAAAACTAGGTAAAATAATCACAATTATTACTATATAATTATGTAACAAATTATTGTTATAAGTTAAGTCCTTTTCCAAGGTTATTTCCTTGTTAGATTGCTTTTTTACTTTCTTATGAATTATTGCTTATTTATTTTAACTAATTTATAGGTAATTTTCTTGTACTTTTCACTAATTTCTTGCTCATTTTGGGTGATTTCTTCTGTTGTTGCTCATTGCCTTTTCCCATGTTTTTGACAGAAACCGGGCCAATTTACTGAGGTTTCAAAGGGTTAAGAGAGCAGTAATAATCTCTATCATTAATTATTTTTTAATTATTACATTGAAAAAAAAATTTTAGGGGGAAAAATCTAGGTAAAAAAAAAATCACAATTAGATATTTGAAATTAAGTTACAAAATTATTATAATTTTTAAGTTTTTTTTCCAGGTCATTTTCTTGTTCATTTGTGTTTTTACTTTCCTGTTATATTTTTGTTTATTTTCTAAATTATTTTTTAGGTCAATTTTGTACACTTTTTACTAGTTTCTTGCTAATTTTTTTCTTCTTTCTTTTTTCTTTTTCTTTTTTTGTTGCTCACTGCCTTCTTCCCATGTTTTTGACAAAAACCAGGCCAATTTGCTGAGGTTTCAAAGGGTTAAGATAATAATAATAATCTCTATTTTAACATGAATTCATTAAAAAGTTATCATTGGTGGAGATAC
The DNA here is from genome assembly GCF_008729295.1 of Plectropomus leopardus. Classification (NCBI taxonomy): domain Eukaryota; kingdom Metazoa; phylum Chordata; class Actinopteri; order Perciformes; family Serranidae; genus Plectropomus; species Plectropomus leopardus. The sequence goes on from NW_024653464.1 coordinate 7,181, forward strand.
TGCACATCGCCTATAGCATGAAGCAGGAGAGAGGGAGAGAAGAATGTGGCTTTTGTAGGTCACCCCAAACAAAGCAAAAGAGAACCACACACACACACACACACACACACACACACACACACACACACACACACACACACACACACACACACACACACACACACACACACACACACACACACACAGGACAAATAATCATGCAGCTTTCATCCTCGGAGGCAGGAAATGCTGCTTTTAAGCTCTGTGTGTTTGAGTTAAAAGAACAGTTCACACACACAAAAACTTTCTCACATTTTTTTGGACGCGTTACAGATGTTTGAATGCTGCTCCGAAACACACACACACACACACACACACACATGCACACACACACACAAGCTTTCAACAAGATAAACACACAAGTTGTGTTAGTGTTATGGATGTTCACACACACACAACACGCATTCTTTCTCTCTTTACATACCGACACTTGGCTAAGAAAAAAAAAAATTTTAGCGTGCTCCAAAAACTACAAACATGGCTGAGATTTGACAAATCCTGAAAGAATCCAAACAACAACAGAGGAAAGATTTCTCACACACAAGAGAAATAAAGGCTGGAAGGAAGGACGGATGAGGAGATTTAAAGAAAAAGAAAAAAAGAAAAATGAGGGAGGTGGAAAAGATGGAAAGACGAGGTGGGAGAAGGAATAAGTGAGGGAGGAAGGAAAAAGACGTTTGATGGATTTCCTGCTCGGATCATGACACGAAAAAGTTTCTTTGTAACAGAGACATGAGTGCATTTCCTGATTTCCTGCCAGGAT
>NW_024653465.1:0-226 GCF_008729295.1 Plectropomus leopardus
TGTATGCCATATTTAGAGTATTTTCTCTGCTTTACCTACCTCAGACAGTGTTTTCCAACTGGAAAATGAAGCTGTTATGTCCCTTTCTTCAAAACCAGACTCCCTTAAGAAAAACAAGAATTTTACCCTTACGGAAGGCAGGAGTTGCTGGTCTACTGCTGCCTCGATTAGTTATTTTGTTTTTATTATTGTGTGACTTTGGCATTTAAAAGGGTTACTTGGGACT
>NW_024653466.1:0-397 GCF_008729295.1 Plectropomus leopardus
CAACCTAGGTTTCAAAGGGTTAAAAACTAATATTAAGCCTTTGGTTCCTCTTTAAAAAACCAACACTTTTCCTCCTTGCACGGAAAGAAATGCACATCCATCAATAAACTGCCATAAAAATATGATGGACTAACATTTCTTTATGATTTTCTTTGTTAAATATTTTAACCAACTTCAGTGCTGATCATACCAAACGTTAGTTTTCAGAATGTTAACTCTTTAAATGCCAGTTTTTTGTGGATACCACTGATGTTTTTTAATGAAAAAAAACACACACAAAAATGATTTTTTAAAATATACTTAAGTCATGTTAGGTTTTTATTTTTATTTTTTTGCAGGCTTGAATATATTATTAATTAGCAGTATCGTTGATTTTGATGATTTAATATTTTGTGTG
>NW_024653467.1:0-444 GCF_008729295.1 Plectropomus leopardus
AAATACACAAAAAATGCCAAATGATAAACCACGTTCACTACAATATGTACTGAATTTAAGGAGCTGCTGTTAGCTCTGTTTTTGCTCAGAGGCCTTCACGACCCCGGTCTCTAGTGAGGTGCGTAGCCGCAGAACGCACCGCCTGGCCCGGGTACTGCAACCGAAGGTGTTTGCCATCAAAGGTAACAGATAGTTTAACCCTTTAAAACCCGAGCAAATCGGCTTGATTTCAAAAGCATGAGAGGAAGGCATTGAGCAGCTTAAGAAGAAATCACCCAAAAATTGGCAAAAAAGTAGAGTTAATAAAAGAATTAAAAAAGTGAAAACACTAAAACAAAGAAAATACCTTAAAAATCGTGTTAAAATGTTTTTAAAGGGTGTTGTGTAACATATATTTCGTATGTATAATTATAATAATTATAAATATAGTTTTTAAACTTTTAA
>NW_024653468.1:0-247 GCF_008729295.1 Plectropomus leopardus
TGTAAAGAAGTAAACCATCGTTACATTTCCATCCACCTTTTTTTGCTCAATCAAATGTACCTATTTAAATCTAATAAATTTAAGTTTTATACTTGGTTGAGGCGACAGGTTTCCATTTCAAAACAGTTATCTTAAAAATATATTGTGATCCTGCTGGTTAATGCTAGATGAAGCATTCATGTCATATTGCAACTCACAGGCCCCATTGTTTCAGGCCTCCTCTCCACCAGAGGCCTAAAAGCTATGT
>NW_024653469.1:0-220 GCF_008729295.1 Plectropomus leopardus
GAAAATGCTCCCATGAACATTTATTGAATAACCGCCGCACCTCACTGGGTTCATTCCTCTGAAACCTGAGAAAATTGTTTCAATTTTTTTCCAAAACAAGGGAAAACTAACAAATAAAAGCCTAGTACCAATTAAACGCCCAGTCCCTTTTCTTTTATTAGGCAGTTGGGGCTACATTTGGGCAAATAAAAGCCTGTCTCTATTAGAAGCTCGGTATGTT
>NW_024653470.1:0-291 GCF_008729295.1 Plectropomus leopardus
GAAAATGCTCCCATGAACATTTATTGAATAACCGCCGCACCTCACTGCGTTCATTCCTCTGAAAGCTGAGAAAATTGTTTCGATTTTTTTCCAAAACAAGGGAAAACTAACAAATAAAAGCCTAGTCCCAATTAAACGCCCAGTCCCTTTTCTTTTATTAGGCAGATGGGGACACATTTGGACAAATAAAAGCCTGTCTCTATTAGAAGCTCGGTATGTTTGCAATGCAGTACATTTTTATAGACATTCTTTAGATGTATAAAACCGGGTTGGCGACCTGCTGGAGTTAAT
>NW_024653471.1:0-405 GCF_008729295.1 Plectropomus leopardus
AGAGAACTACAGAAAGAGAACCACAAACAAAATCACAGACAGAGAACCACGAACTGAGAACCACTGACAGAGAACCACAGACAGAACCACATATAGAGAACCACAGACAGAACGGCATACAGAGAACCACAGACAGAGAACCACAAACAAAATCACAGACAGAGAACTGCAGACAGGAAACATGTTGGATTATTTTTCTTCTAAAAATTTGGCTGTTTTATTTTAGTTTTTGTTTTTTTGCAATTATTTTTACTTTAAAGATTTTTGGCTGTTTGCCGTTAAAAATTTACCAAAAAGAATGTTTTTTTTCTCGTCTTTAAATCCTGTTGGCATTCTTGAGTCTTAAAAAAATGTTGGTATTTTTTCCTCTTTAAAGTATGTGACAATTTCTATACACAAAAAAAA
>NW_024653472.1:0-239 GCF_008729295.1 Plectropomus leopardus
AAAGCTTACATGATTTGAGAGAAATTTGTAAGTTCAAGAAACAGGGAAGACTAACATTAAATATCATTGCATTACAGTCAGTGGTGTTAGTATTTGGAACAGTTGATAATGTGGTATTGAAAACACAGAACATTTAACAAATTTAAACAGGTTTTTCTAAACAAGATAATGAAGTGATATGAGATGGTAAAACAGAGAGGGAGACAGGCGCATTAAGACAGGGAATAAGATAGGTAGGT
>NW_024653473.1:0-309 GCF_008729295.1 Plectropomus leopardus
GCTTGTCACATGGGGACGATCTGACAGTGACCTTATGTGTCTACTCACGACGTTTTAGGTATCTTTCTGCATCAGCTGTCAACACTCCGGGATGCCGTTACAGTGATGTCAACAAATGCACATGTGGTGGGATGAAGCAGCATGATCTAAATGTTTACACAACAGCGCGGACTGTCACAGTGGTTAGAATTAGGCAACGTAGTCACGGATGGTTAGGTTTAGGCAAAAGCGGCACATGGGAAGGTGTAGCAAAAAAAAAAATAACACAAACATTCACACGGGAAGTGAACTCCAGAATCCTGCACAAAA
>NW_024653474.1:0-265 GCF_008729295.1 Plectropomus leopardus
TACACTGGTGGAGTGTAATACAACAACATGTAGCATAACTTAGATGACGCAGTATCGTTCAAACAATTCTGTGGGAGCAAATGGGCGAAATATGCGCCCCTGAGAGTGATTCACCAGCAACATGACCCTCTGCTGCTTACCGTAAGAGAGAGAGAGAAGGAGGGATGGAGGGGGGGAGAGGGAGACATGATCTCTGGGAGCACATACAATTTAATTATAGCTGCAATCAATCTGATTTACAGGCACACACACACACACACACACA
>NW_024653475.1:0-11342 GCF_008729295.1 Plectropomus leopardus
TCCTTGTGCCATTTTGGGTTTTCTCCGGGTGCTCCGGTTTCCTCCCATTCTAAAGACATGCGTATTTGGTTGATGAGTAGAAAATAAAATTAAAAATACTTAAATAAATCTAGGTTTGAATCTATGTAAGAGCCTTGTAAAACACTAATCTGGACTTGATGTGACCTTTATGTTTCCTTTATTAAGCAATATGATAACTGTGTGCAACTTTGTTGCTATAAATATTGTTATAATTACAGATTTAAATTTAAGTTATATTTTTCAGCACCTTTCCTTATCCTTTTTAATTGTTCTATTTCTGTTTGTTTTCTTTTTTTCACACTAATTTTCAGGCAATTTTCTTGTACTTTTATTAATTATGCAATTTTTTGGGTCATTTCTTCTTTCATTGTTTATTGCCTGCTTCCCATGTTTTTGAAATTATTGCAGTACTTAAGAGTATTAGACTTATCAGAAATACTAGAATTCTTTTTCTTTTTTCTCCACACTAATTTTCAGGTAGTTTTTCTTGTACTTTTTTTTTTTTTACTAATTTTGCTAATTTGTTGGTAATTTATTCTTTTATTTATTATTGCTTTCACATTTTTTTTTAAATTATAGCGGGGTTATAGCTATAATTATCATAATTACAGATGTATATTTATTTTAGTTATATTTTAAGCACCTTTTTCAGGTCATTTGCTTTATTTTTAACTCTTCCTTTTTTTCTCTTTTTTTCTTTTTTCCTCATCAGTTATTTTCAGGTAATTTTCTTCTGCTTTTTACTTAAACTGTGCTAATTTGGGGGTAATTTCTTCTTTTATTGCTGATTGCCTTCTTCCCATTTTTAAATCATTTCCATAATTATCATAATTATATACTTATGTGCAGAATACTGTCATTTTACTTGGTATATCAAATGTGGAAAATGATTGCAGAAATATGGGCCTTTATTGGCAACTTAACCCTTTTAAACCTCACATCTCATAGATGCAAGGCTATCCAAAAACAGTGCACACGAGGAAAAAGGTGACGCCAGCACACATACTCCATGCCACACAAGTTTATTCAAATCTTAAATACCCTTGTGTGGCATATGAGTGTGCAGACGTTACATTTTTACCTCAAGAAGGTTATGAGGAAAAAAAGAAGAAATGACCCAAAAATTAGCAAGAAATTAGTGATGAGTACAAGAAAATCCCCTAAAAATTAGTTTAAAGAAACAAAAAGACTAAAGCAGAGTAAAGAAAGCAAATACACTAGGAAATGATGTTTAAAAGTGCCCAAAAAAGATCATTTTGTAACTTAATTTAGAATTGATGTTTCATTTGATTTCATTAATTTAAAACATATTAAAACAACGACTTTACATTTCAAGAAAAAGAGACGTGCCAGGGAAACCCAGAAAACCCTCAAGGGGCTTGACAATTGAGTCAGTGCATACGGTCTCTTAACATTGACAAGGAAAAACAATTATAAAATTGTTTAAAAATATATACATACATATAGGCTGTGATAAAAAATATTATTAAGAAAGGACAGGAAGACTAGGGCAGATAAAATTGTATAAAGAAAAAGAAGAAGAGATTAAAAAAACATAATTTTGGGCAATTGTTGGAGGATATTTTTCACAGATTTTTTAAAATGATGAAGGAAAAAGTCTAACCAGGTGATGAGGAAATTAATTCCATATCTTGGAACCTCCATATGTGATACTACTGTCAATTGCTGTTATGAAAGAAGGATAGAAGTGTTTTATTTAAAGATTAATATATTTATAAAGATAATGATGAATATTTAGTAAGCCAAGTTTTTTGAAACCGAGGTAAAGCATGACTTCTTGGACCTGAGGAGGCAATGATTCTCACCGCTTGTTTTTTCAACTGGAAAAAAGGTTGCAGTTTAGTCTATTGAGTACTGGCCCAGGTTGAAAATGATAATTATACCTATAGTATTTTCCTTGTTCTTTTCCTGAGACATTTTTCCCTCGCTTTTGTAAAATGATTTTGTTAATCTTCTAATTTCTTGCAAATTGTGGGACATTTCTTGCTGAGCTGCTCATCGTCTTTTTCCATGTTTTTGGCATAAATTTCAGCAAGTTGCTCAGAGCTCACTGTTTGAAATAATTGTGAAAGGCGTCTAAAAGGAGCACAAGAAAGTGATGTCACTCCACCAAAAGACAAGCCAAAGGTCTTCTGTCACAAATTTCAAGATTCCATCATCAGGTTTCTCAGCCTTTAGAAAACTCCTTTAAGAGTCACGAAAGACTTAATGCAGCTGTTCACAGGCTGAGAAGAACTTTTAAATTTTTAAAATCCAAAGAACGACCCTTCTATCGCTAGCTGAAACCCCACAGGAAACTGAGGTACAATCTTATCAGATGATATGGTGACCTTGATAGCAAATAGTTGTGAAATGTACGTCATGTTTCTTTTTGAGTTGTTTGAGTATGTCGAAGAGGTTGAGTTGGCAATCCCAAGTTTTGAAGACCACCAGGAAGCCTGTGGCAGTGACTGTGTGTTGGACCTGACAGAGACCTGAACAGAGTCAGCCCTGGAGACTGTGCTGTCAGATTCATCAGAGCTGGTGCAACAATGCTTTTACCATCAGGGTAATGAAAAAAAAAATCCTTGCAACTTATTTGAGCAGTGATAAAGTTTTGTGACTCCTCTCTGTAGGAGCTCAGATTGTGGGCATCAACGGCCACTATGACTCAGAGTCCTGTGTGAGGACTGCGAAGATGATGAAGAAAGCAGTGGAGGGAGCCGGGCTGAAGGCTCACTACATGACCCAGTCGGCTTACCACACTCCTGACTGTGGCAACGGCCATAACATCAATGAACTGAGTTCCCTTTCTGTAAGTATTCACCAGTGATACTCGTCACTGGCCCATGCGTTCAATCTGGCCCCTGAAAGGGAGCAAGGTGGCCCCCAAACCATTTTTTAAATTCACAATAATAAGAAAGCTATTCACACTGGGAATTGTTTTGCCACGGTGACCTGATGCAGCAGAAGGAGCCCACCTCCCAGACACAGCTGAGGGTTCTCTTTGACAAGGCCGACAAATGCCACTGAGCTCCCCTCTGAGGTTTGATAAGAAGCCAAGAGATGGCGTCACCACACAGTCCATTAAGTTTACATACCGAAAATGTTGAACTGCTAAAGTTCTTTCTGTCTTTTTAGGACCATTTTACTGTATGTGCAAAACAGATGTCCTGTGCTGCCACTTTAAATCAGCTTTCTAGCCTTAACAGCCAGTGTGACTGTTAAAAGATCACAACCATGGGACCTCTGAAATTAATGTGGCTGCAAAAACTGCAGCTGTAAATGCACATGAAGTAATGCTTTAACACTCTAAAAGTGCCTGAAGTTGTCTTAGTATCTTAGTAAAGAATTGAATTTTGTGTAGAAGTAAACTTCTAATTAGCAGCATGTTTTTTTGTCATTTGATAAGAAGGTAGATGTATTAGTCATTTTTTAACAAACAATATTACATTTTTCCTTGATCCTGCTACATCTTTGAGGTTGAAGGATTAGCTGATTAAAATCAGCAACTGCTATTAAGATTCCATCCGGTTGCTTGGGCAAGTTGCTGCTGATGGCATTGTTCAATTCTTGCAGTGCATTTTTTGAATTTGCTTCAGAGTCTTGGGTACTTATGATTTCCAACAAGGTCTGCCCATCCAGTGCAATAGCTTGAACTGCGAAGATGTGCAGAGCAGTCCCCGATCCCCCGTCGCTGAGTGATCCCCAATCACATCTAATCCACTTTACTCTCTTGCAACCAGGCATTAGCCAGAAAAAGGCTTGGTAGAAGTCAGTCTTCCCCTGATGCTGGCTCTCCGCCCTCTCTTCATCCCGCACTTTCGGTTTTGTTTCTCCCCTCTTGACTGAATGGCCGCTTGGCGTATGCCGTTGGTGGGGACCCTTTCGCAGTATGCTGCATTCAGTCCAAACCTCACAAGAGCTTCTCTATTGTAGAAAAGTCAAGCTTTAGCAGAAGGGGACATGGTGCAAAGAAATTATCAAGGATTTGAGGAGCTACAGGCTGCTGAGCCTACATGTGCTGCCATCGTCGTCTGGGTTTCTTCTTTGAATTAACTGGATGGAAAACAAAGTTTTAAACTTAACCCGTTGCTTGTGCTTGCTCTAAAATGGCTGCGAGTGAGTATCTGGGCATTTGCTGAAAAATATTGGCTGACGGACATAAAAGTGATAATGTTGATAAAATTGTAGATAAAGATACACTTTTTGCAAATTAATTTGGAATAAGGGAAACATTTTACAATTTTGCTGAAATAGAAAAATACCAAACAAAACGTTTGAATGCAACAAGAGCTGTTGCTGCCTTCACCTGTTCCTCTGCAACACTGTATTTACAAGTTACAAGCACATGAATGGCCCTCCAAAACTGTAATTAGGAGTTGGAAATTTCAATGATACCGATGAACTATGTTGTGACGTTTCAGGCCAGCAAAAATGGCGAAAAGCAAGATAATAGAACTGCTTTAATCAAGCTATTTGACCACATTTTAGTGAATTTATCCATTTGTAAATTAAGTGAGAGAGTGATTTTTTTCCTTTAATGTCCTTGACCATGCCCATTCTTCTACTGTGCGAAGGTTGGGATGCAACCAATGTCTAGTGATGTTTTTCTTAGCTGTGGTTATTATTATTTTAGGAATTGGCAGTTTTTAAATTACCTTACAACCTGTTCATCCATTGATGATGAAAAGTAATTCATGAGCAACATGTAAAAAGTTACATACAGTACTTTTAATATTTGGTTTGTAGGTGCATGTAGGAGCAGTCCTGTCAGTCCTGAAGGTCAAAGTGATGTACATACATTGGTTCATTTTAACAAACGTCTTCAGTCATTTACTTACATTTTCCACGGTAATGCAGCGCTCCTGTCTTGTTCTCTGGATTGTGAGAAGAGAGACCTAAGTAGTACTGCTGCTGCCAACTAGTGGATAAAACACATACTAACAGATATTGGAGACAATCTGATATTAGGAGATACTACATTATATTGTTAGCTTTTTAATTAATTGTGGTTTTATGATCCTTAAACAAGGTCATCCAGGCACTCCAAAAATGTAGAGAATGACTATATTAGCCCTTATTGGCTTGATTTTTTTTCAAAAAGAGGGCAAAGAAATTACCCCAAAATTAGCAAGACAAAACAAAACAAAAAGAACAGAAAATTGCCTGAAAACCAGTGAAAAAATTCCCCAAAACAGAAAAAAGTAGGAAAATAAAAATAAACTAAAAACAAACAAGGAAATGACACCCCCCCCCCAAAAAAGGAAAAAGAACATAAAAAACATTTTTTTTTAAATCAAGTGTTAACTCCTTTTTGGTTCTTAAATTTTACATGGTGAGAAAGACACATATGTTTCTATTCCCAGTCCTCCTCCAGCAGGACTGCCAGGACGCACTGACCCAACTAAACAAACGCAAAACTGAAGCAACGGGGACACAATTTTTAAAATATTTTAGGTTAGCTTTTGGTGCAGTTCTATGGTGGTTTTATACAATTTAGAAGTCTCTCTTTCCTCACTTGCATTTGATCAGCAAATCCTGGAAGCTATTGAAGAAAAATGCCGATTTTTACATACAAATATTCATATAAAATATGAGGAGTATAAAAATGCAGTGAAAAGAGGTGTGTCCTGACCAGCAAGTGTAGTAATATCATCCAACACTGATTTTGACTCTGTGGGACACATGGCCTGGAAGCTATTGATCAGAAATGCAGATTTTCCGATAAAAATATTGATTTGAAATATTAAGAGTATTAAATGCAATAAACTGACCTGGAAGGTATAGAAGAAAACTGACAATTTTATAAAATATGAGGAGTATTAAAATGCAATAAAAAGAGGTGTGTCTTAACCAGTCAGTGTAGTAATATGATTCAGCCCTGATTTTGACTTTGTGAGTCACATGCCCTGGAAGCTATTGAAGAAAAATGCAGATTTTTCCCAAAAAATATTCATATAAAATATGAGGAGTATTAAAATGCAATAAAAAGAGGTGTGTCTTGACCAGCCAGTGTAGTAATATGATCCAACACTGACTTTGAGTCATTAGGTCACATGACCTGGAAGCTGTCAAAATATTGAAAATAACATTGACCTTGTGTCAAAGTAATTTGTTGATGGTCCCTAAATGAAAACCCTGTGTTGCGGAGGAGAGCTCGCGCCCTGTACTGCCAACAGCAGTTTAAAGCGACGCTGCTGGATCGGGAGCCAGTGTATCCAACCTAAAACTAACTTCACCGCGGAGACGCACACTCATGTACCTGCACTTTATTTTAATTATTTGCCATGGGATCTAAAGTTAGCTTAGTTATTAAAAAAAAAAAAAACAACCTGCGATGAACTTTGTAACGTGTTGTTAGATACCGCCCCTACCGACGACACGTGACTCTAACAACTGCAAGGAAGTGATACTATCACCCTAAACTGCAACAACAACAACAACGCTAAGCTTAACGGTACAGTCTGAAGGTAAGAGTATTTTAGAAGCTTTTACAGATGACTCGACTCAAGTAGGATAAGTGAATTTAGGGGTGCAATAAACTATTGTGGGACATGCTGCCTTGATGTGATGTAGATTTCAGTTTTGTTTTCATATGTTATTTATCTGCCTGCAGCTCGTAAAATAGAAGTGCAACATTAGTCATGTTGCACTTCTTCCTTCTTAAATTTTTTTCATCAAATACATGGACAACTAACTCAAATCTAAAGTTAAGTAGGCCTACTGCTCATACACATCAATGAACGTAGACTACTAAATAACAAGGGAAAGTTCATTTAAATATGCCCATGTAGAACATTTTTTAGATGCATTTATAAAACATGAGGCATTAAGATAACAAATATGACTTTGCCTTCCCGAACTTCAATGGGAATCATCTTTTGCTACTCTATGAAGTATTTAAACATTAGCTAATGGCTTTATAGATATAGTAGCCTGTGCCTTCAGTGGCTCATTAAAAAGTGATATAAAGTTATGCAATGTCTTGTATTTTACAGGCAATATGAATTTGGAGGAATACTTTAAAAGAATTGGTTTCCATGGCTCATATGATAAACTGGACCTTGCAACACTGAAGTTGATCCACAAACAGCACATCATGTCAATTCCATTTGAAAACCTCAGCATCCACTGTGGAGAGAGGATCATCCTGGACCTTGAGGTCATTTTCAATAAGATAGTGAGGAGCCACCGCGGGGGCTGGTGCCTTGAGAACAACTCCCTGTTTGGCTGGGTGCTGAGAGAAATGGGTTACGACACTACGACACTGGGCGCCAGGGTTTTCTCCAGCACTAGTAACGATTTCTTACCCACCGAAACTCATCTGATCAACAAGGTCGGCATTGATGGAAAGGCTTATATAACAGATGTAAGCTTTGGGGTGTCTTCCCAAATATGGGAGCCCCTGGAGCTCGTCTCTGGAAAGGACCAACCTCAGGCAGCAGGTGTCTTTGGCCTTATAGACAGGGGGGACATCTGGGTGCTGGAGAAAACTGGAAGAAAGCAGGTGGTACTCAATCCAGATTTTGCAAAATCAAGTCTGGTGAGCACGAAGGAAACAAAGCAGATCTACGGCTTCACCTTGGTGCCTCGGGAGGTCAACCATTTCTTTGAAACAAACCACACACTCCAGACAGATCCTACTTCACTGTTCACCAATAAGTCCATCTGCTCTTTGCAAACTCCAGCAGGATTCAGAGCTCTTGTGGGCTGGACCTACAGTGAGGTCACCTACAAACCCGAGGAAGGTGTTGACGTCTTAGACATGAGAGACATAACAGATGATGAGATAAAGCAAATTCTGAGGGAAAAGTTTGACACAAAGCTGCAGAACAAACTGCAGCCTGCAAACAACAAAGCATGCTACACAATCTAAAAAATTGGACATATTCGGTTTTCTAATTGACCTGAAATGACGTCACAGCCTGTTTTCATTTAATGATGATCAACCAGTAAAAAATGATGAAACTGCTTTTTACATTTATTTTTAAAAATGGAAACCATGCAATTGTATTGCAGCTGAGAAAAGTAGAATGGACAACATGTTTTGATTTATGTGTAAGAGCAAAATATCCTGATCAATGCAAAAAGCAAATATGCTGTTCTTAAGTATCACTAACCAAAGAAAAGTTATTTTCAATCCTAGAAAATCTACACTGTTTTTTGCCATTATTTTATGCTTTTGTACCCTTCCTATACCAATATAATCTGCTAAGATTCAAATGGTAGTTTATCCAGTTATAGGTAATGATAATGTCAACTGTTATGCCAAGATATTCCAGATTCTCATCTTTACTGTGCACTTAAAGTTCATGCTCATCAGGTTTTGTATATTTTTCTTCTGAATTATGGCTGAGCCTGTAATTTTATAAGTGAGTTGGAGTAGAAAGAGAACACTTTGATGATCCTCTCAAAGAGAAGGAGTAGACTGTTGAAAGAAATTGGTTTGTTTACATAATCAATGCCCACTGCGTTCATTTGACTCACAGTATACTTGTACAACCTATGTATGTTCATTTTAATCGTAAGATAATATAAAGCAGAGATTATCAGAAAGTAAGTTAACAAAGAAAGCAAGAAGATCATCTTGATCTGTGCATACCAGATGTAAGAGTAAAAACAGGTAAAAAGTTAAAACCAAGCCAAGCAAAGGTACAGGTCGGTAAGAGTTTCAGTTATATAATGTAATTTCCTTGTGTTGATATATCCGGGTTACACTGTTAAGTACTGTAATGGCACAACGTCCAGTTATTAAATTCATAACCAATCAAACACTCTCTGTGACTTCCATGTTTTAATTATTGGCCAATTAGGAACATCCCAACTCATTGGGAGGATTGCAGCTTGACATGCAGTGTTTGCATCATGAATCCACGCTCTTCATATTTACAGATGTGTTTTAGGCTCGTCTGCCAATCTGAAAAATATAACCCTTTGTTCTTAAAAAATAGTTTCGTACTTAGGTGTCTCTGTTCGACTTTTACAAAACTATTTCTTAAAAGTGAGCCACAAAAGTACTGTGTGAATAATAAGTTGTCTGTGTTGTTATTGTTGTAGGAATATTATCATGTCACAGAGGTACTTAACTCTGTCTTAAGCAAAGACTGAACACAGTCACACAGGAAACTGGCTCCCTTGTTCTTGGCGGTGAACAGAGAGGAGTGACTGGAATGAGCAGGCCAGGTTTATCAACCCCCTGAGAGGCCAGGCTGGTTTACCGTGTAACTAAAGCAGCTAACTGCCTGGTGGCCCCAGACCCCCGCGGGCCTCAACAGCCCAAGGATTCCCAGGATTCAGAGCTCTTATTGGCTGGACCTACAGTGAGGTCACTTACAAACCCGTGGAAGGTGTCGATGTCTTCGACATGAGAAACATAACAGGTGATGAGATAGAGCAAATTCTGAGGGAAAAGTTTGATGTAAAGCTGCAGAACAAACCCCAGCCTGCAAACAACAAAGCAATCTTCTTCATCAACCTTTGTTTATTTTATGATAGATCAGAGAGGAGTAAATATATATTTTTTCCTTTTCAACATGCAAATGATAAAATGAGTCTTCAACTTGTACCTTATTACTACAAACAATAAATATTCTGAGACAATAGACTGCATTGTGAGTTTGGATAGGCCTAATTATTTATTTTGTTTAAAAATCATGTTCATATTTTTTAGATATATAATTGCCAGAATGGGGGTAAAAACTCATTCATCCTATTCAGAGTTGTCAAGGAGCCTATCCCAGATCACACTGAGCAAGAGGTGGGGTACGAGTACAGCCTGGACAGGATGCCCCCTTATCCAAGTGCTGAAACACTGAGTCAAATAAGCATTCGGACAACTGGGCTTGGTCATTGGCCCCTCGAAGCACCCTTTTGCGAAAGTATGACAAGACCTGAGTGACGGCCTTTGGTGTCTGGTCAACTACGGTGGTATAAAAAATGGGAAAATCTGCAAAGGTTTGGCAGCAGATGACAGAGAAGTGTCAAACACCCTCTTTCAAAAGTCAATTAAGTTTTCCTTTTCATAAGAATATAGACGCCTGTGCTGGTGGCAAACTATGCTAGAGACGTATTACATTTGTAACAATCTCACTTATTTTAAGCAAAACCATGTTTATTTAAAACATAACCACTAGCTGTTGTTGCCTAAACCTTAAAGAAATGATAAGAGGTTCCTCATTCAGAGCTCTTATTGGCTGGACCTACAGTGAGGTCACCTACAAACCCGAGGAAGGTGTTGATGTCTTAGACATGAGAGACATAACAGATGATGAGATAGAGCAAATTCTGAGGGAAAAGTTTGATGTAAAGCTGCAGAACAAACTGCAGCCTGTAAGCAACAAATCCTGGTACACACTGTGAGATAATGTTTTTTATTGGAGAATTTAAATGAATCCTTGTCCAATCATAAAAACAAACTCACTCTTCATACTTGAAAGACCATAAATTCATGTGGTTTGATCTTATAAATAAAATTATACTCAACAGATTCAGACTGAATACATACTGAATGACTATATCCATGTCAAAAACCAATAATTCATGCAAATGTCAAACACACAGAACTGTCAAGTGCATTTAAAATCTACATTAAAAAAAATGTATGTTGTCATGGGCAGATTGTGAGACTCTTGCCATCACAGATATGCAAAAAGCCCCAATCCTTTTGCTCTTTTGGTTTTGCATGTCTTTTTAGTCATTATGCATCTCTTTCTAGTTTTGGGTCTCTGTGGTAATTTTGTGTGCAGTATTTTTTTGTCTCCTTATGGTAATTTAGTAAATAATTGTATGTATACGTATAATTGTATATATTTATTACATTAGAACTTTATTACTATTTTTTTTGTCTTTGTTTTGTGTCTCTGTAGTTTAGCCCCTCTGTGTTATTATTTTCTGTTTCTTTGCAGCTCTTTTGCATCACTTTTGTTGTCTTTATGTGTTTTATTGTGGTCATTTTGAGTCTCTTCAGACTCCAAATCAGAAATACTTCATTGATTCTTGTGGTCAAATTGTGGTTCCCTGTTGTCCCTCTTGTTTAAAGCTAAGAGGATGATAGAAGAAGAAATAAGAAGCATAAGAACAAAGTATGTACAAATATAAAAATAAAATATGTATGATGCGCTCAAATAGTATCACAAGTATGTGCATTTTTTAAAAACAAAATACGTATAATGTGCAGAGTATGTTGAGTGTGAAAAAAAGTATTATCCTTCTGCTACAATACAGTCTAAAAAACTACTATGTTGAGTTAGACATATAAATATGTGTATAATGTGAAGTGTACAATGCTGCAGTGCATTATACACTGTGCTGGTTGGTAC
>NW_024653476.1:0-410 GCF_008729295.1 Plectropomus leopardus
TACACTGGTGGAGTGTAATACAACAACATGTAGCATAACTTAGATGATGCAGTATCGTTCAAACAATTCTGTGGGAGCAAATGGGCGAAATATGTGCCTGTGTCAACAATCCAACAGCAACATGAAAAAAAGCTGCTTACCGTAAGAGAGAGAGAGAAGGAGGGATGGAGGGGGGGAGAGGGAGACATGATCTCTGGGAGCACATACAATTTAATTATAGCTGCAATCAATCTGATTTACAGGCACACACACACACACACACACAAGTGCAACCATGTCTGTCTTTTTTTTTCTTTTTTTTGCAAGATGAGACTTTCTCACGTTGCCTTTTGTCTCTTTGGAGTCGAAACTCACTAAAGACATTCGAATATTTTCCTCTACTTGCATATCATGACAGCACAAACTGAAGA
>NW_024653477.1:0-646 GCF_008729295.1 Plectropomus leopardus
ATTAATTAAAAACGAAATCCTTTATGTATTTATTTATTTATTGTTGACCTAAAAATTTATATATATATATATCTACAAAAAAACACCATATTAAAGTTCTTAGTTGTATAATAAAACTTCCCTAGAAGTTTCTTGGAGAAAAATCTGAGTACATGCCCTTCGTGTACTTTACTTTTTTACTTATTTTTACTTCCTAACATCAATTGCAGTTGGCCTTTGCTTCTTAGTTTAACAATTCATTTTGCAGTGTGAAACATAACTTGAAACATCTAGTTCTTCCCCAAACTGAAATCTTAATGGATAAAAAGACAAAGCAACAAGCCATATAAGAAAATTAAAGTTTTTTGCTTTCTATGCTTTCTATCTGCATCACGACAAATGACTGCAGTAGTTTTGGGTATATATCAGCTCCAGCCATAATTGGCGGTGATGGAAATACAACAGAAGACAATTATTGGTGTGACTTTTTTAGGAAAGTTCATTTACCCAGAAAATAAACATAAAAATAATAAAAACTGAAAGATGACTTTTCGCAGCCTCTTGGCTCTGAATCGTAGTTTTAGCCTGGCTCATAGCCGGTAACTAGTTTGTAGAGTGCGGTGAACTCTGTGGTGAAGAACAGTGAGGAGACGTCATGATAATGTTG
>NW_024653478.1:0-407 GCF_008729295.1 Plectropomus leopardus
CCTGCGTGAAAGTCACAAAAGGTAGCTTTTAACATCAGATCCTGACACTGAAAAACACTGCAAAAGCAGCGGTATTTAACGACATCAGAATGAAAACAGGCTGAATGGTCACACATAGCTTTAGGCAACAAAACTATTTGCCTAGGCTAAGAAAAACATCATGTTTTGGGTTAAAATAAGTATGTAACATGAAAAAAAATACATCATGATGGACATATTAGAGGTATGGGCGAAACTGAGCAGCACCTACGGAGATCATGCGGGCAGCGTAGCACAGTTCAACTTAGACAAAGATATTTAAAAAATGATGTAAAGGAACAAATTAGTAATTTAGTGAAAATAATTCTCTATCCACATATTTTAATGTATTTGATGGCCTTAAAGACCACCGCCACCTTCAACACTGC
>NW_024653479.1:0-234 GCF_008729295.1 Plectropomus leopardus
GATTCGTAACTTTACTTTCTTTAACATAAGCTACGTAACTTTGTATTCGTGAACCTAAGCTACGAAACGTTACATTCCTTAACCTAAGCTACATATGTTTACTTTCCTTAACCTAAGATATGCAACTTTGTTTTCCTAAACTGAAACTACGTAACTTTGTTTTCCTTAAACTAAGCTAAATAACTTTACTTTCCTTAAACTAAGCTACATAACTTACGTAAGTGTGTAACATGA
>NW_024653480.1:0-766 GCF_008729295.1 Plectropomus leopardus
GTCAGATTGTGAGTCATCACAATCTTCCTGCGCACCTCCTCAGAGTCCTCTGAACTCTCCACCCCCTCTCTCTTTTAACATCAGATTCGTTTGACTGTAAAAGCCCAAGAAATTTCCGGTGATACATGTATTTTTGTACTCTGTGTGTAGGTGTTTTCCTTTTTTACTTCTTTGGCACCGTCAGCAATGCTCACAGATCTGGCTATATTTTAAACTCAGTCAAGGTTTGGTTGTACTGCCACCCAGTGTAGGACTTTACATGAAAGCTTCTGAGCAGCAAAATGTTCCAGATCCAGAAGAATTATGCTGACATTTTTTAATTCTGGTGAAAATTTATATTATGTACAGTTTAAGGCACATTATTCTTTTGATTAATCAATAAATTGTTTGGTCTTTAAGAGATTTTTTTTTATCCTTAAGAAATGTGTATTTTTTTACTAGCAGTCCAAATCCCCAAAATATTCAGTCTAGAATGATGAAAAAAGAAGGCAAATCCTCACATTGGAGAAGCTGAAAGCAATTTTTTTGTGCTTAAACAATGACTTAAATAATTGGTTATTTGACCACTGATCATTTTCCTGTTGATTGACTCCTCACTTAATCGACAAATTTTTCAGCTCTTGCAGTATTGATACAAAAAATAGACATCAGAAGCAGATATTTCGCCACAGATGTAAATAATAAAATTAAAGGAGATGTATGACTTTCAGAGTCTAAGACGGGATTGCAGGCACACACAGCTGTAAATATGGAGGTGACTGATCTT
>NW_024653481.1:0-583 GCF_008729295.1 Plectropomus leopardus
AACCCGCCCAGTCCTTCAAAAATATCTGAGCTTATGGTTTCTAACTCGTTGTCATTTAAATGCAACTGTTCCAGAGTGGTCAGTGGACTGAAAACCCGAGCAGGGAGGGTAGAGAGATCATTGGATGACAGTTTGACAGACTTGAGCTGTGGAGCAACTTGGAAGGCGCTAGGATGGATCATGTGTAAATGGCTGCGGGTCAGACTGAAACGCAACAGGAGGTCCTGGTTTGCCAAGCTCTGCTCATTTATGACATTCATGCTTGTCCTGTCAAGCTGCAGCAGGTACGTGTCGGCAGTCAGCTGTTTTGGTAGATCTGTGATGGTGTCACCAGTACACGTGACTGCACCTATGAAATTACACCTGCAACTGCTGGGGCAAAGCATGTTACAGGTGACGTGTGGCAGTGTGAAGAGGACGAGTATCGTCCAAATGGAGCCTGCAAAGTTGAAATAAAGACACATGAGATTAAATCTGATATAGGGCTGGCACGATATCAGATTTTTGATGATTATCCTGGCCAAAAGACTCTACAATACAATAATAGTATCACTGTAATATCTATAGACAGTTTAAAATAAAA
>NW_024653482.1:0-248 GCF_008729295.1 Plectropomus leopardus
GAATTGGTGATTCGGAGCCTGGATCCTGTGACCATAGCAGTGCCTCCTGCCCTTCCTGCTGCCATCACCACCGGCACCATCTACGCGCAGAGGAGGCTGAAGAAACAGGGCGTCTTCTGCATCAGTCCACCTCGCATCAACATCTGTGGCAAGGTGTCCATCTTCTGCTTTGACAAGGTGAGGGGGGGGTCCATTAGCTGGAGTTTTGTGGCCACTTGACATGCTGAAGTTGCCTTTCATCAGACTAA
>NW_024653483.1:0-425 GCF_008729295.1 Plectropomus leopardus
ATTATTAAGAACAAAGAGGAACATAGTTATAAATTTTGTTTTAATCAGAATTAAATGCTGATGATTTAAAAAAAACAACAACAATCAATTCATTGTGAAATTTTTGACAATTAACATGATTACAAAAGATTATGGAGACACTTGGAAATCAACAATGACACATCTGATCTGGATGTTATCAGTCCAGTAATTGGTTATCTGTTATCCCCTTTCCAACCAAAATTAGGACGTGCAAGCAGGTTTTTTTAACAAGGGAAAATGGCTGAATATAGGTCATAGAGTGCTCTTCCACTGCCAGTGGACCAGAGCCCTGTACACCGTTCTGCAGCAGACAAACACTCCAATGTCACAGACAGGCCAGAAAACAGGTAAATAAATAGTAAAAAGCAGCATGGAGGCAAGTGTAGTTCTTTTTTTCTCTTACT
>NW_024653484.1:0-283 GCF_008729295.1 Plectropomus leopardus
ACAACACAGGAGGAAGGAGGAGGAGAATAAGAAGGACAACACGAGGGGATAGAGCAGGAGAATAAGAAGGACAACACGAGGGCATGGAGGAGGAGAATAAGACGGACGACAGAGGAGGAAGGAGTAGGACAGTCAGGACGACAGAGGAGTAAAGAGGAGGAAAATAAGGAATACATAGGAGGAAGGAGAAGGACAAAGAGAAGGACAACACAGAGGAGGAAGGAGGAAGAGAATAAGACAGACAGAGGAGGAAGGAGGAGGAGAATAAGGACAACAGAGGAGA
>NW_024653485.1:0-314 GCF_008729295.1 Plectropomus leopardus
GGACATCCCATTTGAAAACATAATTCTCAAGATACATACAGTGAAGGCCAATAGTGACATTTAGTCAAATATTTATGTCCTAGATATCAATGTTTGCTTAATAACTGTAAAAAAAAATCCCTTATCCATCTGGAGTCATTGCAAAATACATTATGTATCAATGCAATAAAATATGGATCTGTAACAACAAGTGTGTAATATGCACCTTTCTGTGTCTGAAGCATTAAATAATGCATGTTGTATCTGTAAACAAAGGAACTTTTTTTCCTCCACAACAGAAAGGTTACACATTAAATAATAAAATAAAATAATAA
>NW_024653486.1:0-4636 GCF_008729295.1 Plectropomus leopardus
TTTGTTAAACCTCACATTGTAGGACACATAGTAGCCGTTGTTGTACATGTAGAGCTTCTGATCAGACGGATTGTAGTCCAGGTTGGTGTATTTCTCCTGGAATTTGGGGAATTGGATGTTGAGGTGTTTCTCCTGCTTGGTCTTAGTGTCGTACGCATAGTAGATCTCCTCTGTGTTCATATCCACCGATCTGGTGGCATACATGACTCCACAGGCCATGAAAGCGTTGCCGGCCAACTGCTTGAACACACCAGTGTTCCACTCATCCTCAATGCCAAATGATTTCTCATCTATTTTAGCAAGAACAATTTTACCCTTGCTTCCCTCTGAGGCATACATTACCCACAAGCCACTCTCATCAGCTGCAAAGTCCAAGTTCTGATTTTCTGAATAACTGTACGAGAACCTTTGACTGGCAGCTGGGATCACTCTGTAGTCGTATTTGGAGCTGGTCAGATTCAATTTGATCATACCCATGGGTGTGTTGTGCTGGTAATATATGGTGTTACCGTGAACAATGTAGTTGTTTCCATGACCTTCCCACCCTTTTGGTATGTGATGCCGTTTGAATGCGGACCTCAGAATCAGCTTTTCATAGTCAGAGTACAAATAAAAGTCATACACAACAGAACTGCTGTATGCACTATAGAGATACATTGATTCATAGCCTCTAACAGGTTTGGAGTCTTTTCCCCAGCCCCCATACTGGTAACTTGCACTCAAATGAGCATTCAGTTGGACCACCATTGGCTTGCTGATCTCCATGATTCCTGTGTGATTGCAGTTGCCTGGAAAGAAAAGAAAAATGTTCATATTTGAGGGGGTTATCTGATTTTTTAAATAATTATACACAGTCTCCCTAGTTGCCTTACCAATATCTGGCTTGATCAACTCCTGGTCTTTCTGGCACTCCTCCAGCTTCTTCTGCAACTTAGCAAACTCAATGCGGATCACCTCCAGATTGCTCTTGTCATAAGTCTCCAGTTGGTTCACGATGAGGGTCATGTTGCGGATCTAGGAATAAACACATAAATCAGATGTACAGTAATATTCTAACTATAAAGAAAGAGGCATTTTTTTGCAAGTAGGTGAAAAAATTGCTTTGTTACCTCAGTATAAAGGCTGTCAAACATGGGTGAGGTTGAGTTGAGGGAGTCTTTGAGCTGAGACACCAGAACCTCAAACTCTCTGAGCTCAACCCTCAGCAGCTCAAAGTCCAGTTTAATGTAGTTGTCAGGACTGCTCTCCATCATGGCCACTCTCACAGTCAGGTCCAAAAGTTCTTTCAAGTAGACATCCAAATGACCCTCATAGTTCACAATCTGCAAGAATAATTAAGCATGAGCATGATGATGTCTCAGTACAATTTTTTAACCCAGAGGAAAATGTTATTTTTCATAATTGTCTCTTCATTGTCTCAGAGTACTTGGAGATGACTAAAACTGACCTATTTGGAGAAATAAGAAGTTAAAAAATATATATCAGGATGAGTTCTTTTGCTGTGCTCATGGGCTTCTCAGAGGTTTCTCAACTCTGAGATAAGATAAAATACACTGACCGGAGACTTGTTAAAGTTTTGTGCAGTGAGATAGAAAAAAAGAGTATTAAAAGATCTTAAATCAGGATCAGGCTGAGGCAAATGGAAGGCTATTTCTCAGGAGCTGAATTTTAGAAGTATGAGCAAATGGTTAAAATCTCTCATTGATGTTTAACTGAGCTCAGTAATATCAAGGATAAGTAGAAGAGAAGAAGGAGCGCAAACAAAGAAGAGCTCTTATTTTGATTTTTGATTTTTCCTGGGAATGCATCAATGCTGTGGACATGTTTAGTCTTACTGCACCTTGTTCATTTGAATTTCCACCTCCAGGATCAGATCTTTGCTGACTTGCTGCATGTGCTGAACCCGGTTCGCAGGGAAGGTGGTCTCCGGCAGGTACACATGACAAACACACTGACCTGACTCACCCACTGATGCAGTCACATTGCCAGACTCCCAGTCATGCACTGGCTGAAAATTACAAAATTACAGCAAAAACACCAAAACCTCTTATTAAAAAGCTTATTAAAATAAATGACCGAACCACCTATATGTTTTTATGGAAAAGTCGGGTCACTTACAATCCAGGCCAAAGCAGGACTGAGCAGCAGGAGCAGCAGAATTGGAATCATCATGTCTCAGTTTACTTCTGAAGTGTCTCCTTGGTGGACTGATCAGAGGGTTTTTAAAGACACTTCTTATCTCCTCATCTCTCTCATCACAAACACCTTTTCTCCTCCCATAGCTGTTATTTGAGCTGTCTGGAACTCTTAACTGTTCATTCACAACCAGCTTATGACTTATGGCTTTGTCCTTGTTTGCTCATAACTTTTGAGAAATTCACCATGTCCGGTTTGATATGAACATGGGGTGTGGATGAAAAATATGTTGTATCTAGTGTATCCGAGCATCACCTTGTAATGTGTATGACCTGTTTGCTGAATGTTGCGTGCTATGTGGTCAAAAGAGATCTTCACATCCACAGACAGACAGGCTGTATATCCATCCATCCATTTCTATCCATTTTTCATCCACTGATCTGGGCCTGGGTCACTGGGGCAGCAGACTGAGCAAGGTACTACAGACATCTTTCTCCCCAGCAACACCTTCTGGCTCTTCCTAGGGTATGTTAAGGGTGTTCCCAAGCCATACGAGATAAATAATGCCTCCAGCATATTCTGGGCCTCCTACCAATTAGATGTGCCTGAAAACCTCATATGGGAATAACACAGGAGGCATCCTAACTGGCCCGTTTCAGTGCGATGGAGCAGCGACTCTACTTTGCCTTCCTTCTGGATGTCGAAGCTCCTCACCCTATCTCTAAGGCAGAGCCCAGCCGCCCTATGAAGGAAACTCATTTCAGCTGTTTGTATCCATGATCTCATTCTGCCGGTCACTACCCAAAGCGACTACCATAGGTGAGGATCAGATCATAGATGGACCAGTAAATCAAGAGATTTGCCTTCAGGCTCAGCTCCCTCTTAGCAATGACAGTCAAGCGCAATGCCCGCATCACTGCTGATGCCATGCTAAACCAACTCTCCATCTATCACTCCATTTTACCCTCACTCATGAACAAGACGCTGAGATCCAAAGTTTGCAAGCTAAATATTCATGCAACAAGGTGAACAAAGATGAGTTAGCACTAAACTGCTAACTCTGTAAGGACAAAGAGTAGCCACCCACTCCTTACCTGCATCATTTAGATACAGGACAAAGACTGCACTGAAACCACAACTTTTCTCAGCCAGGCTCATTCACAACAGAGGACCACCGGCTAACAAGCAGCACAACAAAGCAGCTCTCCCTTCCATTCATAGACTGGTAAAATGACAACTGCGCAAAGAATTGGGCAGCTTTATACAACATATATCACACACATACTCGTGTAATCAGGCTTTCAACATAGTTACACTCAGAGAGAGAACTCAATAAACACTTCACACGTTGCCACTGTTCTATTGTTCCCCTACCGACCATTTTCTTACAGTCTTCTGGCCAGTCAAGACCAGTGTGGCCTTAAACATTGTGAAATCAGCCAGCTGTTTTGTCTTTGATGTTCACACTCAAATCCTCTCTCTCTCTCTTTCTCTCTCTCTCTTTCCCTCTCTCTCTAGCTCTCTCAAATACACAAACACAAGTTTACACATGAAATGTGTTGCTTTTCTTACTGTAAAGAAGTACCTTTGAAAACAAACTTGCTGTCTGTTTAATATTGCACAAAAGTGAATGAATCACCATTCACTGCTATATAAAGAACTAAAATCCCTCAGTCTTTAGCATTTATATAGTAATTTTGGTTATAGTTTATTCTGTTACTATTGGTTATAGCCTGTTGAGTTTATATTGAATTTGAGTGAATCATCGAAATCAGCTCTGGCAACTTTCATCCTTGGATCCATTTTTTAATTTGATTGTGGATCCTGTTCAACCTATGATTCAATGACAAATATACTCCTATTATAGATTGACGAGTTTATTGTTTGTTTGGTGACCAATTTATGTTCTGGTTAAAGTTATATCAGGACAACTACACTTTTGCATGCTGAAGCCTGTTAATATTTCTCATACCATCTGCCATTTACTCTTTGCATGCTGTAATTGTCGGGGGCTGTCATTAACTACTGTGTTGTTTGCTTACATCTCTGTCCATTTTAAATCTGATGAAGAGAGATTAGTGCGAAAATGTTATTTATATATATATTTTTGCCATATCTACAATTGTATTGATGCCATATAGGATTGAATACACTGGATCTTACTTGTTTTTTATCTATACTTTCATTTAAATTATCTTAAAGTTTAATATTGAGCTGATTTTACACTTTTTTCTTAATGTATGTGTCAGCAATTTTAAAATAATATTATTTTAATGCACAAAAGTTAGGGCAAATCACACAATCTGAATGCTCCAGTTTGATTTTATTCAGAAAAAGACAGTAACAAGTCTATGTATTACAGCACATAGCTTTATAGAGTTACAAAGTCAGTTAAAATACAGATCAATCGTATTAATCACAATACGGCATATCACAAAAAGGAGGGATCATTTTTTGTTAAACCTCACATTGTAGGACACATAGTAGCCGTTGTTGTACA
>NW_024653487.1:0-425 GCF_008729295.1 Plectropomus leopardus
TCCTAAAATCAGACAAATGTCCTAAAATTCTAGACATTAGCTAAAATCCTTGAGACATCCTAAAATCCTACAATTGTCCTAAAATCCTAGAAATTTGCTAAAGTCCTAAAAACGTCCTATAATTCAAAAAATATATAGTTGTAATATAGTTGTCCTACAACTCTAAAATCTTAGAAACCTTCTAAAATCCTAGAAATGTTTGAAATGTCCTAAAATCCAAGAAATGTGTGAAAGTCCAGAAACATCCTAAAATTCTAGAAACGTCCTAAAATCCCCCTTTTTTGTGCATAATTGGCCCCCAAACAGTGCAGGCTGAGTATTTCTGCTCTTTGGAAACAATGCTTGTGTTGTAAATTGCATAGAGTGCTGTTTTTAAAAGGACCTGGGAGATATTGATTAATGATTGATTGATTAATGATTGATTG
>NW_024653488.1:0-208 GCF_008729295.1 Plectropomus leopardus
GAGCTCTCTGTATTTCACAGTATACTGAAGTTGAGGTGTCTGCAGAAGTGATGCCTTTCAAGTCAGCCAGCCAGGGGGGGGGGGGGGGGGGGTGTACAGTGACGGTGCAGCAGCTAAGAGTATGTCAGACGCTAAGGTGGAACATTTTTTAAAAAAAAAAAGTATTTGGAGTTGACGGTCCAGAAAAAAAATAGATAAACTTGGCTAG
>NW_024653489.1:0-391 GCF_008729295.1 Plectropomus leopardus
ATACTACTTGGTACTGTTATTTCAGTAGACCCCTTAAAAGTATCGAGAACCCAGCCCTACAAGCTTTCATAACATGGGAATATCATCTGAAAACTATTGGTATTTGCCTCAGTGCTTTGGACTGAGCATTATGAACAACTAAACCTTGACAACCACTGACCTTTGGTCAAAATTGGGATAGGTTGCTAACTACATTTCTATTTCTTTTTTTTTTTAAAACCCGGGTAATTTACTGAAGACATTAGTGTACAATTTTTTTTTTTTTTTTTTTTTTCAAATAAATGCAGATTTTACTTCTCTCACCACTGTTTTTTTTGACATAGTGAAGAGTAGCAGCATTTTTAAAAAAATTCAGATAAAAAATAAAAAAAGACAAAAAAAAAGTTCAACA
>NW_024653490.1:0-245 GCF_008729295.1 Plectropomus leopardus
TAAACCTTTGAAAACCTGAACATATTGGTTGGACTTCTCTTTTAAAATATGACTAAAAAGGCAATGAGAAACTTGGCAAGAGATGTCGAACAAATTGCAAGAAATTAGAAAGCAGTGACAAGAAATTGACCTGAAAATTAGTTTTGAAAGAGAGAGAAAAAAAATCTTAGGTAATACCAAGTAAAGTTATTCCCAATTTAAAAGAAAAGTAAAATGACCAGAAAACTATATTTATAATAATTATT
>NW_024653491.1:0-234 GCF_008729295.1 Plectropomus leopardus
TCATTTTTCAGAGTTTTAAAATGAACCGTAGTTTAAAACAGAAAAAAATATCAATTTAAAAAAAATAAATAAAATGCAGATTTCATGATAAAATCAACTGGAACTTGTTTAATTCTGAACCGATTTTCACACACAGAAAAAAATAGATATGTTTATTTGCGGATCTTGACCTCCCCAATTTGGCACCCACCAATCAGGCGTCTACATTCATATATCTATCATTTTTTGAAAAAG
>NW_024653492.1:0-659 GCF_008729295.1 Plectropomus leopardus
ACAAAATGTATATACAGTATACGGCAAATATAGATTTGTAACTGAACGCAGCGAATGTATAGAAAATATGTATTCTGGTTTTAAATACCACTGAAATGTGCGGCACTTTTCTCTGAGTCAACATGACAACAACTCACAAAATTAAGAGCAAAAAATATTTCTTGGGAAAATAAATATTTGTGCCGGATTATTACGACAACATTTTCACTAAATTAAGACAACTGCATAACATAATAAAAAAATAAAGAATAAGTTTAACTGACTGGAATTACTGGTGTCAACAAGCAATGTTTAACTGCTCGCATCCCTCTTACTGCAGTAATTAAAATGTCTAGTTTGATATGTTAAATACCAGTAGTGCATAAACAATATTAACTTCATTTAAGATTTACAAATGAGCATGAAGGCAACATGTCCAAGTTCTCAAACCTTTAACTTCAGTAAAAGTAACAATATTAAATTGTTGAAATATCCTGTTACAAGTAAAAGTCCTGCAATCTAAATGTTATTTACATAAAAGCACAAAGGTACTACCATCAAGAGAGAGTACGAATAGTTCCATCGTATGAACAAATCTGAGAAATATGTTGCGAAGTGGACAGATGAGCATTTATTTTGCATGTTTTATTGTTATTATTATTTTTTGTATTATTTATGTA
>NW_024653493.1:0-247 GCF_008729295.1 Plectropomus leopardus
TCTTCTTCCTCCCCCATGAAAAAACTAAAGCCTAAAAAAAGCTAAAGCCTAAGAAAAACCTAAAATAAAACCAAAAACAGTAGAAACTTCAGGAAAAATGACTGAGGAGGGATTCCTCTTCCAGGACAGATAGATGTGCAACAGATGTCATAAAGAACAATAAAATTACAGTCGATGACAAAATCGGGGGGGGGGGGTGGAGAAGCTATAACTCAAAAATATGTATTTTTTCATTTAAAAAATGATT
>NW_024653494.1:0-255 GCF_008729295.1 Plectropomus leopardus
TCACAATACTGAAGTAGCACTGGAGTATTGCTATAGCATGGATGGTGTTATATTGTGATTCATTTCCTTTTTTTTTAAATGCTAATGATGTCTCCAATTAAAAACGTGGTCAACATCTTAATCTAAAAAGATTAAGTTTTCATTCTGTTCATCTCACTTCATCTCATCCTCAGTCATTTTTATTGTTGCAAAATGTTTCTACTGGACTGATTTTATTACTTTAGGAACAAAAATATTGCGTGGCAATTTATTTAT
>NW_024653495.1:0-211 GCF_008729295.1 Plectropomus leopardus
TGTACTGCACCAGCTGCGACTTAACCCTTTAAAACCCGAGCAAATAAATGTAATCTCTTTCAAAAACATGGGAAGATGACAATGAGCAACTTCACAAGAAATTATCAAAAAATCGCAGAATTAGTGAAAACTTACAAGAAAAATTAATTGAAAATTAGCGTGCAAAAAAAGGACAGAAAAATGGTGAAACAAAACAAAACAAAACACAAAA
>NW_024653496.1:0-308 GCF_008729295.1 Plectropomus leopardus
GCTGCTGCGCTTTCTGTCGCTTCTCTCTGTTTACATTAACTGTACGACCAGTAAGTGCCGTTTCAGTGTTGTTACTCACTTAAAGTGTGTCACCTGCATTCCTAAGAAATTATCTCAAATTGGCCTGATTTATCTCCAGGCAGCACACTGCGCAAACCAGAGCTACTGTACAAACGTTGTAGTCTTTTAACAGTGGCGCGTCAAAAGGGGGGCCAAGGGCGGCCATGGTGAAAAAAATTAGAGGTTGACATTTCTGTCTTTTAACCCATTTAAACCTGAGTAAACTTGCTTACTTACTTTCAAAAACA
>NW_024653497.1:0-11526 GCF_008729295.1 Plectropomus leopardus
AATTATGTATTATAAAATGATTAGAGCTCATGACAGGACATTAAAATAGGTCGTAATTCCATCTCTATTATCCTTTTTTTTTTTTTTTTTTTTTTTTTTTTTTACTGAAACAAAATTTTCACAAGCAAACAACTGTATTATTCAAGTTTCTTGCTAAAAACTAAATTATCTGTACAGGGGCATAATAATGCATGGGTCTTATTCTTTTTGGTAGCTTTTAATTATTTCTGTTTCATGTATCACACATACTCACTTAAAACAAAAACAGTTTACTTTAATACGGTACTTCTATGCACTTTTATATTTTTTTAACTCCATCCCTGCCTTTATAACTCATCCTGTCTCCTGGTCCCTCACACAGTCTCTGCTTTTCACACACAGTATAAAGCCTTTGAAATATCTTCTGCTCTTTCATGCTCAGTGCTGGCTGCCTCCCCTCAGGCATATTTAGCTGTCTTCCTCCTCCTTTCCCCCCACCTCTCTTATATTGTGAAGCCCCTTATTGAAACATAAGGCATGATGTGGGGAGGCTTTACCAGAGGTTCGCTGGGGTCAGATTCTGTCTCATTTGCATATATACTATCACAGTGTAGTTCCTTCAGCCCCAAGGCAATATGGGATATTGGATGTATCGACGTGTTACCCCTGGATGACATGCTCAGAATGTCTAGGTTGAAAAGAGACGTATAAACACATACTGAGGCTAGCACTTACTAGACGTATTTTGGCCCAAACGTGCCTGTTGTTTCTATTTTGTTCTAGTGTTCAGTATGACTATCACAACACCTATTTAGTATTTCCTACAGTGGCTCTTGCTGCTTCACTGGCTGTACCCCCAATCAGTCATGTCAAATGTACTTAATTGGCATGCTGAAAGCTCAAAATCACTGTATCTCAAAGTGCTTCCCAAAAAGCTGCTGGCACAGAGAAGGGAGGCACAGCCTGGACATCAAAAGCAATAGCAAAACATAATGAAAATAAGGACACAGTTAAACTCACAAAATTAGAGCACTAGAGCATAAAAACCCATGTCAGCCACATTAAAGGCCAAAGAATTAAGAGAGGTTTGAGTTAAGTTTGGAATATTTGGAGTGATTCAGCTCATTTTAGTGCCACCACAAATGTCCTTTATCCACCTGTCTGAGCCAAGACCATCAAACTACACAACCAATGTCCTTTATCTGCCTTTCAAAGCAACACATACTGTGTGATACACATTGTTACAAAAGTTAATTGTATGACATAATACCAAAAAAAAAGAAAAAGAGTCTGATGCTTTGTCACTGCCGGCACTGCAGATGCTGAAGTTCAATTATGTTGAATAGACAAAAGATGTCACTTAATTAAAAACAAATGTTTTAAAAAGACAAATTCTCAAC
The DNA here is from genome assembly GCF_008729295.1 of Plectropomus leopardus. Taxonomy (NCBI): domain Eukaryota; kingdom Metazoa; phylum Chordata; class Actinopteri; order Perciformes; family Serranidae; genus Plectropomus; species Plectropomus leopardus. The sequence continues at coordinate 1,380 of NW_024653497.1, forward strand.
TGTCAGTAGGAAACAGAAAATCAACAGCTACCGTCTGAAGTTATGAGGCTCTAATATATGTTACATTATTTCTACGTTTTTCCTCTTGACAGAAAGGGGAATAATTCGCACATCCGCTCAAGGTTCTTATCATTTAAACCTAAACAAAAGACCTTTAGTGGTGGGGCAAAGAGTTGAACAAATAACTTTAGACAAATCTTGTCATGGAAGTCAAGTCCTAAATCGGACAAGATTCACAACATTATAGAGAGGGTTTATGTTAAAAAACGTAAGCATTAAAATATGAAAGGGAAACTTTGCTCTGTGTCAAACAGCTCTGTCATCGCAGTGTGGTGTTACAGCTCAGAGCTCCCCGCCCAGTCTTTGGAAAAAATCTACTGAATGACGCATCAGTGTACTGACAGTACTACTGCAAACATGCAAATAGATAAATCACTATTCCAATGAAACTGTTTTAAATAAAAAGGTCAACCACTTGATATATTAGTTCAACTATAGTATACACACATGCATATGTGTACTGTAGGTGTGTGATGACGCACACACATGCACTTTGGTTGAACCTTTGTTGATTTTATCGTCCCTCTCATGTTGCATTACATTACAGCCATCCTTTTAAACCACCTCTTATAGCTTTCATATAAAACTCCCACATAAACAGAAAAACCATATAACACTGTGACATTTCAATAACATACACACACACACACACACACACACACACACACACGCAAACATGGCTCTTACCGGAGTGAAGTTCATGACTTTGAGGATCCAGATGGTCAATGCCAGGTTGACGATCATGGTGACGAGGAGGAGGAGAATGAAGAAGTACAAGCATCTCTTCCTCCAACCATAGATTCCCACCGCTGGGTAAACCTGGGCACCGCACACTGACGCCCCCCGCTGGTGGAGTGGGTTGGGCTGTGCTGCAAGGATATACTGCTCCTGGGTCATCTGAAAAGGACACAAATATGAAGAATATATGTTAGTTTCAACTTTTTATTTCTCATAGAATTTTATCTGTACTTTAGTTTTAAGGGAATACTTTCGCTGAAATAATTGATTGATTCTGAAAACAGAGGCTGGAGTCATCTGAATTGTTGCCACTTGTCAAATGAAGCTACACAGTGGCTTCAACCAAAAACATCTCTTCTCTCTTTTCATTTCTCACTTGATACTTGAGCGAAAATCTGCTGGGTGCAGATACTAGACAAGCATCACTTGATTTCAAGGCCTAAAAGAGAGAAAGAAGATAGAAATGCCATGTTTATTCCTCCCCTTTTTCATCCGAGCAGTGCAGACAACGATAAGGCAGAGAGAGCAGAGAGTGAACTTTTTGGGCTTTTGGTCATGGTGGTGGGGCAGATGGAAGCAGCATTAACCAGGTGAAAATATACAGGTAAAAATAAAGAGGGGGAGCACAACAACATAGAAAAGGAGAGGGAAAGAGACAGAGTTTGGAAGTAAGAGAGCAGGGCAGAGCGTAAAAGAGAGAAAGACCGAAGCATGATAAAAATGAGATAGTGGTGGAACGGTAAAGTGCAGAGATAGCACAGCATCGAGTAGTAAGAGATAGAATGGGAGGATGGAGAGCGAGAGAGAGAAAGAGTGAGAAGGGGCAGATAAGACAGCAGAGGAGGACAGAGTCCATTAGTTGTAGTGCAGCAGGAGGAGTCATTGGTGGCAAGAGATATGGACACTAGCTGCAAGGCACTACTATCTCTGTCCATCTCTGACTTTCTAACTCTCTCTCAGTCTCTTCAGCTTGCTCTCTCTACCTCAAATTCTCCCTCTCTCTCTCCCTAATTCACTTCCTATCTTGCTTCTGCACCTCTCTCCCTTTTTATCAGTCTCTCTCTCACACACACATTATGTCTTTATTTGCTGAGGCTGCATGACCTTAACACCTCACTGACTGTTGATTTTTTTTCCCTCCTGCAATGCTTTTTTCTCCATATAGTCTCACATGATGATACCAACAAGCCTTGATGGGAAACAAAAATGCTGACTCCTGCTTTGCCTGCAGAAAAAAAAACAGAAAAGAAAATGCAGACTTGGCCTGTTCAACTTTTGTTGGCTTTTCAGTGGAAGAGTCTCAGAAGCAAATATCAATCTGTAATCTCTGCCTCCACATGGGTCCTGTTTCTTATACACAGAACGCAAAGCCAAAGGTCTTATTGAGATATTGATGTTATGACAACACATAAACACCTTCAAAACCTTGAAAAATTCACTGATGTAAGGAGTTTTGAGATTGATGTATATAGAGATTGTGGTAATATACACTGAACAAAAATTTAAACACAATACTTTTGTTTTGGCACCCATTTTTCAGATAGATTTCTCTCCGAGCTACCCTTAAATGCGCAGTTTGATCACACAATACAATGCCTGAGATGTCCAAAGTTTTGAGGGAGAATGCCATTGGCATGCTAACCGCAGGAGTGTCCACTACAGCTGTTACACATGAACTTGATTGAACTCTGATTATTTCATTACCATAATATGTCTCTAATGTCATTTCTGTTAATTTGGCAGTACATCCAACCAGCCTCACAACTGCACAAGTCGATTATGATGATGAATTGATGTCACATCATGACCCCGGTGAGGACAATGAGCATTTAGATGAGCTTTGCTGAGACGGTTTGTGCAGAAATTCTTCAGCTGTACAAACCAATTGTTGTCTCAGCTCTGTAAGTTACTGGTCTCGACTGATCTTAAAGGTAAAGATGCTAGATGTGGAGGTCCAGAGCTGGTGTGGCTACATGTCGGCTGTGGGGTTGGTTGGATGTACTGCCAAATTCAAGGGTACAACATGGGAGATGGCTTAGGGTAGTGAAATGAACATTCAGTTCATGGGCAACAGCTTTGGTGGACATTTTGCAGCCAGCATGCCAATGGCATGCTCCCTCAAAACTTTAAACATATTCAGCCTTGTTTTGTGTGATGTGACCTCTGTAGTAATGACGCTGTTTAATCAGCATCTTGATTTGCCACACTTCTGGGGTAAATGGATTATTTGAGAAAAGGAGAACAGCTCATATTTTAACAACTTTGCAATCAAAATTTGAGGATTATATCTGCTGAGTGCATGAAAAAAGTCTGTGAAAACGGGAGAAAAAAACAAGCGTTGTGTTTTTTGTTCAGTATGTAACATGAGAGCAGATACTAAAGTTTTGCCCATCTTAAGTGACATTATAAATGTATCACTTTGACTCACTTCATGGCCCTATCTTAAAAAACAACAAGTAAAAACTCAGTATCTTTGATTACATTAACAGCATTTTACTTTGCAAAAAACTTTTTCGGCAAACTGAGACCAAGAATAATTAACTAAAAGCTTGTGTTCTCACTACATTAACAGCAGTCTCAGTGGTGTGTTTTCTTTTACACTTCAGGAGCCATTTTCCACCTGAATCAACAAGAGATACTGCGTGACTGAACTTTGATAAGACAGAGCAAAAACACATTAAAATCCAAGGGAAAATCCACCCAGGATGCAATGAAGACTCAATCAGCCAAAACATCTCTGCATATACACAGAAACACGTTTGGCTGCATTAACTTTGAAGAGTGGATTCAATGAGTCTATGTGGAGCATTTGTTCAAACTTTTAAAGTGCTGGAGGACAAGACAGCATTTCATATTGAATCTGAAGGAGGTGATGAAAGGATATGATGGATATATCGCAATCTGCTTTTTTGGCAAAGAAAAGATGAAGCTGCTTTTAATGTGCATACTAAATATGTATTTCATATTTGGTCTCAATGCAATCCAATTAATTTTATCGAGGCAAAAGCTGGATATGACACCCATATTAATGCCAACTGGAAAGGGCTTAATGTGGGAAAATGTATTGATGTTGTTTTCCCTTTTAACACAGAAAATCCGTCTGCAATATTCTCAGCTGGTTCATCTGTTGCACTTTTTGGGTGCATCTGTTCAGTCTGTGCAGATACAATGCATATGAATCAATAGTATTGCCTAGGCATAGAGCATTGGAATGGGCTGGTGATAATTGTATCTCAGCATTCAGCGTGAATCAATAGGAGAGTGTGTGTGTGTGTGTGTGTGTGTGTGTGTGTACCTGTGTGCTGTCATGTTTGCGGTGCGTCCTGGAGTTTTCTGTGGTGCCCCAGAATGCTAATCATTTTTTTCCTGCATGTATTAACAGCATGAATCAATAGGTGTATGCATATGTCTGTGTGTGTGTGTGTGTGTGTGTGTGTGTGTGGTGTTTCTCAAGGACAAGAATGTGAAACAGCCAAGGAACCAATGTACACAAAAACCTAGACGTTGTTGTTTCATTTAATTTTTCTCCCGAGAATAAGAATGATCAAAACCAGGCAAAGAAGCTGGAAAATGCAATGAGCAGACATAATTTGGCAACTTTCTTGCTACGTTTACAGAATTTTCAGATGCTCTCATCAACCTAATTTTTCAAAAGCAACGAGGGACAAATGTAGCAACGTATTCATATCATTGGGGTAAAAGAGAGAATTATATTGTAATATATTCCCCACTCAGAGTTACCGCAGTGCACGGCTCTTCTTCCCTCAAGCCCAGGGTCTCTCTCCTCCTGTCCCCTGTGCAGACGGTGTGACAGGCAGGAGGAGTTCATTCGTAGTGAATTTCTATGGTTGTGTTGAAAATATGAATTGATATCTGAATGTATGATTCCTGCAAGCTTCCAAAAAAACACAAAGATATGTTGATATGCAAAGTTTGTAAAAAAAAAAAAAAAGCCATTGCTTATGGGCTATTGTAATGGTTGTGATGCCCCCTAACATTTTGGGGAATGTTCCACAACACTTTCAACAGAACATCAGTTTCATTATTACTGTTGTCATTTCTATACAATTAAAGTTGACATAAGGAAGTGAGAGACAAACTAAGTATAAAATCGATTTTGTGCTTGAAAATGACTGTTTTTGACACAAATGCATTTTTCTTAGCTTTTTGTCCAAGATTTTTTTCCAGGAAAATGCACAAATTCAAGTGGTAAAAAAAAAGAATGGAAGAGCCCAAAATATATATATGTGTGTGTGTGTAAAAACAGAAAATGTGTTCTTTATTTTGATATATTCATTGTTTACATATTCCAAGAACAAAATATTCTGGAGGTCTGAGGGGAACGATTTGTGAATATGGTAAAAAAAATGCTGGCGGTGGCTGACAACTTAAAAATAATACCCTGGTAGGGAAATTGTTAAATATTAATAAATATCTACAAATTTAACTGGATTACATAATTCAGTGTGACTTCTAGAATTTGGTCACTTTTGTGACTTTTTCAATAACTCAATTACTCAGTGATTTGCAGCTCCACTCATGCTGTCACTGACTCATTCATTGCTGCCTAGCGTGTATATTTGTGCCTTGTGTCTCATTTCACTCACAGCTATGCATGGTTATCAATCCAACTCAGCGTCTTGACAAAATAGAATTTTTTCCACCCCCATAGTTCCCCAATCGTGTGTTCGTCATACTTTTTCACAGCCTTTTGTCACAGAAAATGCCCCACTTCATGCCCTCTGTCACCCTTTGCTTGTATAGCACTCTTTCCCTGGCCTTTATCCTTTCACTCTTCCTTTCCCTTCATTCTTCTTTTCTTCAAACTTTGTCATTTCTCAAACTCTTCAGTCATTTCCCTCCCTCTTAATTCAGATCTAAAGCATCTTTCTGTCCTTGCCCTCTCCCCGGTACCCATTAACCATCCATCGTTTTTCTCTATCTTAACTTCTCTCCTTTTTCTCTCATTTCTTCTGCTCCTGCTTCCCTCGCTCGCCTTATGTCTTTCCTTCTTTCTGCTCTCTTTTCTTTAGCCATTTTGTTGTCCTCCTTTCCCTCCCTCCCTACTCTGTCCTACCGCCCCCCCAATGCATTTCTTAGATTGAACTGACAAAAGAGTCATCAATCAATCCCATGGCGCACCACAGCCTGGAGGCCCTGCACAGCATGACCCAACTTTATTAACATCATAATGTCTTGACGGCCGTAAAAACAACAGCTTCGACAGCCACACCACCATGGTAACCTCTACAGCACACCATCGGCCGTGGTCAAATTATATACAGGTGGCATGAGTTCTCTTTTTTGGTGATACGTAGAGGTTGGTAAACTGTGACCTCCAGATCAAACGACAAATAACCACAAATACAAAATAATAACTTACGGTATTTTTTTTTTTTTTACCCCCCACAATAATTTGCCTGTCTATGTGAAACTCTAAAATGTTAGGGTTAGGGTTTGGGTTAGCACATACAAAAAAGCCCCTGAAATCACATTTAAGACCAAAATGTCTTCCAACGTGAAGAAGTGAACATGCATCTGTACGACAAACCCAGATAAGTAGACGCTATCACGCTCGCACACGGTATCCCCACATCACACCACACTGAAGCTCAGCCCTTTACTTTGAGGATCAGATGGCGAGAAGATGAGAGGAGAAGAAGAAGTGAAGGGGGAAGACGGAAGAGGCAAATGGGAAAAGAGAAGAAGGGAGAAAAACATATGATCTTGCATGTGACTTATCCACTGCAAGTCATCAAAAAGAGGCATAAAATAAATAGCATTGCTTTAATAAAAGCACTGGAAATATAACTTGAAATTGTCTTTTATCATCCAAGCAGCTCCACTTTACATAAATAAAAAAAAAATCCAAATTCATTGGGAGAAATCAATCACACATTTCCTCTAATATGTTGAGTCAGAGGATTCTTTGCAATGGATAAGAGATGGTGATTTGGTTCGAGCTGGAAGCAATATGACTCTGGACATCATCATAGTGAGGGCAATGTAAAACTTCATAATAAATAGTGTTTCAGCCACCTGCTGTGATTTCATTTCCATGGTCATTTCCGTCTTTTGATAGACAGACATAGACATAGATAGACATTTCATAAAGATCACACACCAATGCAGTGTCATCCTCCCAAATTATGTAACTAAATGACTGTTAATGCATGTGGGATGTGAAGTATGTGTCAAGTCAGATTCAGCTCAGAGGACGCTGCAAATAAAGGCGGGAGGCGAGAAGAGTGGGAACAGAGATAGTCTACACTTGCGCTGCTGGATAATCTATGTGAAAGCCTGAAAAAATGACAGACGGGTGGATGTGGATGAATTTGACATGGACGCATGGGTGGATAATGAATAACAGGATGGATGGACGGACCTGTAGACATAAAGTCAGACAGTTTAAGATTGCACTTCATAGCTGAAATGCGTATCAAAGTGTAATCAGTATGCGCGCACGGCCGATTGGTGCTGCTGCTATATGTGCAGCGCTGGGGGCGATCCAATGTATCTGTCAGCCAGCATCACACGGTCCGGCTCTCCTCTCATCTGCTTATACTCAATCAATACCACCACTTCAATATCGCTCCACGTCTGATGGCCTTGACATTCTCTCTGTGTTTCTCTTTCTATCGCCCTCTTTAATGCGAGCTCCCAAGGAGAGCATTTACTATACATAGCTGAGTGGTAAAGATCAACCACAGTGGGGTTTTTTTAAGAGTTAACATGATATTTGCAGATTTAAGGTGGAGGAAGCTAGCACTTTGCATCGATATTCGATACTTTCTTCAAATCTGACCTTTTTTTTCAGCATATTATAGAAAATGCAGGTAATATTAAGTGAATCCTGCGGTTTTATTCACTCAGGCTGTTATGTGACACTACTTCCAAACGTGGGACAGATAGGATATATTATATTAAACAGACAGGGAGCAATCACAGCAGAGAAATCAGTCTTACATTTTTAAGGGCAAACAGAATGTAGACAAAAAATTTAGCAATTGAAAAAGCAATGAAATAAATTATGTGACAAATCACTGCACCTTGGGAGCACTGGTTCTAAAGAAAGCAATGTTGCTTATTTTCTTTGAGTAATGAGTGTTGGATGTTCCCTTTATATACTTATTAACTGGTTGGAAATAGTTTGGTGAAAAATCCACAGGCTCAAAGGCCCAGCTTTTTTTTTATCTCCACATATTTGTTAAAACATTATTGTGTTGAAATATTACCTAAAGATCAAGGACTCTCCCAGATATTCAAAGAAACAACCGGTGTTCTCTTTCTCGCACTCATCTCTATTCCATAAATTTCACGTAATTCTCCTGCTGTGCTCCGATTATAACAAATGAAAAACTAAATGCTCAACAACAAACCTAAATTACAACGGTTTTCCCATCATTTCAGTACATAATTAAATGCTACTTAAGGCTCCTAAAATATTTTCAAGATAATTAGGTTTTGCTTTTTTTTTAGATATACCTCCACTCAACTTCATAAACTTTCGAAAACTCCACTACAACTTTAAGAAATAGCTGTTGCTGTATTATTATATTTAGTAATGTCCTCCCTTTACAAAATAACAAATCGCCTACTGCACATTGGTTTGCAAAGGGACAAAACTGATGCTGCTGCAAAGTGTGAGCTTTGCACAGGGGAAAGTTGTGAGTCCACCTGGCCACACACGCAGGGACAGGACTAACTGTTTGTATCACACTGCTTTTTCATTAACAACACAGTCAGGCTGTTATGGTATGATGGTATGGTGTGAGTTTGTTGGCATGGTGTTGGATGTGAGCTGCTGCTGCTGCTGTGTAGCTAGCTCGGTAGCGGCTCGGGTTGGGATGGACCACGATCAGCCTCCAGACGCAAAGAGGATCGAATGCAGGTATTGTTTGACTGGAGAAATTTCCATTTGGTACCAAGTTGTTCCCATCGATACAGTAAAGGTACTGAGTACTCAGAACACTAACAAAACTGGAACCTTCCAAAGTGGCCGGCAATAAGTCCAGATCTGAATTTAGTTGAACACATGTGAAGCAATCTGAAAACAGCAGTTGAAAAAAAAAAGCAAGCCTGAGAGAAGTGCTTGCAAAAGAAAAGTTCAGCAAATTGCCAGTAGAGAGGTGTAAAAATCTCACCAATCTTCAGAGCAGGCTGTGACATAACAATCACCTCAGTGTTTCTCAGAGACAAATACCCCTTCATGACCCTATATTCCATTGCTTTAAAAATCATATTTCAGGAAGTTCCACATTAAAATGTGTCATACCATATATTTCTATGTTCAGAAAGTCTATTCCTTGGTCAGATAAATGTTAAGGTACGCAAAGAAAAACAACATTCAAAACACAGGCAGGTGTGCGTCTGCGTGACGGGAAACTCAACAAGGGATTTCATGTCAAATACTTACACATGCCGCAAAGTGCTGGTGTTTCCACACATGTACATTTGTTTTTCATGTGTGTGCATGCTTGTGTGAGTGTGTGTGTGTGTGTGTGTATGCCAGTGTGATAAAACACTAAGCCAACCGAAATGGGAGAGCTCTGTATTGGCTGTAGGTTGTTGGTTTGGACAGCATGCCATCCCTCTCTGTCACTGTGGGCACTCAGGTGTTCAGCCAGTGGATGGATCACACACACTCACACACTTACACTCATACTCATGCACACAGTCCGAGAAATTTGAACGCATATGAACACAAAAAAAAAAAAAAAAAAAACACACAAGCAACAAGCAAACTCACGTATATACAGGAAAAATCACACTGCAGCTACATGCACCAGCAAACACACAGGAACATCGACAAACAAAGCAAGTGTACACACTTGAACACACACGGGTGCACGCACACACAAACAGGGCTCCTGTGCGGTGAGGCGTTCACTATTCCAACAGATTTACGAGGTTCTGCTGCAGGCCTAGTGTAAAAAGAGAAGACTTAAAAGGATAACTCTTGCTCACTCTCTCTCTCCCTCTTGCTCTCTCTCACACACACACACACACACACACACACAGGCCAAACCTATAACTAAGCCAAAAATACAACAGCTGTTACCATAAAACAACCTGCAACAAACAGACAGTGAGAACAAAAGGATAGCAGCATTAGAGGAGACGGTAAACAAAGAAACACGGATTATTTTTTAAAAAGTGAAGAAAGGTATGATAATTGATGAAGGGAAAGTCTACATGTGACCTGTGGCGCTGTATTTTGGGATGGGGTGTGGTGGCTTTTGTGCCTAAAAGACCTTCAGCAGGACAACAAACACTACAGAGACAGCCACTGGCCAAACACCACAGTTACAGGGTTGCTGTAAATCCTTCTGAGGCAAATTGTGATTTG
>NW_024653498.1:0-402 GCF_008729295.1 Plectropomus leopardus
AATAAAGCAAGATTAAATTAAATTAGATTTTTTTTTAAATAATTGATTTTTATTCAAGAATCATAAGCAGAATACCTTCATTTTCATTGTACAGGTATATACACCAACATTTAGTTGCAGAACCCGAGCAGTAAAATGAACAGGGAAAAGTATAATGCAATCTAGTTTAAAAAAAAAGAAAAAAAAAAAGCTCTGTACCTACAATTGCATTTACATGAAATGTATATTTTATTATAATCATCTTTATATTTACACCTGCAGACCTGAAGGTCAGAAGGTGAGAAACCCTGCACACATTTCATGGACACTTTACATGTTACTGCATTATTTCCAAACTCTGGCAGCTCCCTCCGGTGGTATGTAGAGAAACCTCTGAAATATTTAGAAAGAAATTAACAAATT
>NW_024653499.1:0-346 GCF_008729295.1 Plectropomus leopardus
GTCATCATGGACCTCATCAAACCCCCCGACACAGGTAGGGAACATTACTTTCATCTTTTTGGAAAAGTCATTGAATTTTGTTCCACAAACCTGTGGTTGTGTGTTCACGTCATCCAAAGAAAACAAAAATCTTTTTTTTTTCTTTAAAAATCACAACAAAAAAATCTAAATAAAATTTAAAAAAAGGCCAGGTTTAATAAAAAAACACCCAAAAACTTTCAAGGACAAAAATCCCTGCCCTTTTTTTTAAAGAATCACCCAAAATTCACCCAACAAATCTAAAAATTTTATTTTTCATCACCCATAAAAAATTTAAAAAAGCAATCTCTAACATTTTTTCCTTAAA
>NW_024653500.1:0-236 GCF_008729295.1 Plectropomus leopardus
AAAGTGCCAGCTTGTTTAGAGGTCACAAAAAAAACAAAAAAAAAAAAAAAAAAAAAAAGAAAGAAACACTGCACTTTTTATAGGAAAATGCAACAAATGTCAAGTTTGGTTTTGCACATAATGTCAGTGTACATCTGTCAGAAACTTGCCTCCCGTTTAATGGAATCCAGGTCGGGGTGTTGCACCAAGCTGGATTACTCAGTATAGCCACTGATCCATTCATCAGGTAGCTATAA
>NW_024653501.1:0-205 GCF_008729295.1 Plectropomus leopardus
GTGGCCTTGATAAAAGCCATTTTAGGGTCTGTGAAAAATCAGACACTCGTATCGGAAGAGAGTGTGAGGTCTGGCCTGGGCGACATGCTCTTAAAGGGTTTTGCCGAGGGACTTGGCGTGGAGGGCCAAGTTCAATCAGACAGCGGTGAGTCCTTAACAGCCTTGATAGGCAAACAGGTGGCGGAGAGTGTTAAATCTGCCCTCT
>NW_024653502.1:0-212 GCF_008729295.1 Plectropomus leopardus
GACACAACAAACCAACATCCAAGAGCTAGTAAAGAAAGCTGACTCTCGCGTTGCACGTACGTTCTGCATGAGAGGAGATGAACACACAAGCACAAAGTCGCCTGTAATTTTCATTCAGAAAGGGAAACTACAAGACCAATATTATGGTAGTTGGTAGACCGATATTATGGTAGCTGGTTAGCACAGTGATTCCCAGCTGGTGGGTCGCAGGT
>NW_024653503.1:0-209 GCF_008729295.1 Plectropomus leopardus
TTTGAGTCTGTATGTGGTCAGAGATGTCCTGAACTCAAATATGTCCTGTTGTCAATGTTGTTTTACAGCACTTTAAGTATTAAGAAATGTGACATTTTCAAGGTGCACAAATTTTGGCAATCCTCCAATTTATAGAGTAAAATTTATGTATTTTTAGTCTTTATAAAGTCTGAGTTGTCCTGACTGATATTTAATCATTGTCACATTTT
>NW_024653504.1:0-209 GCF_008729295.1 Plectropomus leopardus
TTTGAGTCTGTATGTGGTCAGAGATGTCCTGAACTCAAATATGTCCTAATGTCAATGTTGTTTTACAGCACTTTAAGTATTAAGAAATGTGACATTTTCAAGGTGCACAAATTTTGGCAATCCTCCAATTTATAGAGTAAAATTTATGTATTTTTAGTCTTTATAAAGTCTGAGTTGTCCTGACTGATATTTAATCATTGTCACATTTT
>NW_024653505.1:0-203 GCF_008729295.1 Plectropomus leopardus
TTAGTAAATAGATACAGTGCTGAAAAAAGATAAAAAGTTTAGTTTAAACCTTTAAAACCTGGACCACAAATTGTGAGAATTTAGTAAAAGGTGACAAGAAAATAACCTAAAAATTGGGTTTTTTTGGAAAATGGGGAGGATTGTTAGAAAAATATCTAAAAATTAGGGGAAAATGTCCAGAAAATTATACTTATAATACATTT
>NW_024653506.1:0-213 GCF_008729295.1 Plectropomus leopardus
CCACTTCAGGCTACACATGTCCTCAGTAACACATCTCTGTATGTGTAAAAGGGAAGTGAGAAGTTTAGTTGTGCCCATTTGTCACTTTGTTGTCATTATTTCAGTTTCTCCGTCAGGCAATGCACGTAGGCTAAGCTGAGGCTAAAATAGGAAATATTGTCAGTTTCACTTAGAAAATAATCAGTCAAGTATTTAAAAATCTATCCACAAAAA
>NW_024653507.1:0-3066 GCF_008729295.1 Plectropomus leopardus
TGTAAATGGAGTCTGGTGGTTTTGACGAGAGCGTTCACGGGGAACTGAAGCCGCTGATGACTTCCTCATCAGAACGGGCTGTCTGACAGAAAGGTAAATCTGTGAAAATATTCTCAGTATGGTGTACACTTGAAGTGATGCTGAATGTTTTACAAGGTTCCCGCGGTCATGGAGATTATGGAAAAATCACGGAATTTTACAATCACATTTTCCAGGCCTAGAAAAGTCATGGAAAAAGAAAAAAAGTTATCAAAAGCTTTGGAAATTTTGTTTTGTGTAATAAAATTGTTACAGTAATCTTAACCCTCCCCTCCAAATTTCCCCATAGCAGAAATGTATTTTTTTAAGCTGGCAACATCACATTGGCCGAATACGTCAATGAGTGACTTAGTTTTGTTTACCATCAAGTACATTTTTTCCCTTCTTTCCTGTGTTCCCTCTTTCATCATGTATGCCAGCAGGCTAAAATTACAAATTTGACTCTGATATATTTAGTAAAATGTCCTTTAAGTGGAGCAAGATTTTTTTTTTTATAATGGGTCCTTGAAAAGTCTTGGAAAAAGTTGAAATTTTGACCATAAAAATGTGTGGGAACCTTGGTTTTAAGTGAGACTTTTTTCAGGAAGGCTAAAAAATGTTTTGTTGCTGACCCCTGTGCACAGCAGCACATTGCTCAGCATATCTGTCGGACTCCAGCCTGCTTCTCCAAACTGGGGACGTGCAGACTGACATCTACTGTATGTGACACACTGACTTTGGATAAGGACCCCAAATAATCCAAACTATCCCTTTGAAAGACAGGAGGGGATTTTACACACTGATCAAAAAACACACTAAGGTGTGCGAAGTGTGTCATAATGTTTCGGTGCCCACAGTACTCTGGTGACTCGTATGTCACTCCTGTAGCCGATACTGGTGTCCCAGCAGTACTCTGGGGAGAGCACCCTGCTCGGTTTGTGCAGCCACATGTACTTGTTGAGGTGGCTCTCGTCGTGCCACAGAGCCTCCACATTGTTCTGTTTGTCCTCCATGATGCTCTGATAGCACGCCTCAGTCAGTGCTTTCACGCTCCTCCACGAGCCTCCGAAGATGGCAGCATGATAGTAGAAATCCCCAGTTTGCATGAATGCCGTGGACTTTGGGTTGCGGTCGTAGGTAAACAACCCCTCTGGGAGGTTGTAGTAGTGGGCGTGGAGCAGAGCCACAGAGTCTCCCAGAGCCTCCGAGCCAAACCTCCCAGTAAACACCTGATCCACGTCAAAGCAGAAGACGTGCGTGAAGTGGTGGCGAATGTCTGACTCTATGATATCTGATATGGTCTTCATTCGCATCATAGAGATGTCCTGCCACCTGGAGCTCCTCTCCACCTTGATCACCTTCATGTTTCGCTGAGGAGCGAGCTTGATTTCAGGCACCTTCTCTGTCATGTCCGTAAAAACATAATACGTCACGGGCAAACCCAGCATGAAGTGATGCTCTGATGAGTTCAAGAAGGTCTTCAGGTACGCATCCAGGTACCTGTGGTGAATATGGAGACAAAAATGCTTATTTTTGTTATATTTTAATAGCAACCACAGTTGAATATCAGTACAGTAAATTTAGGGTCGACATTTTTGTTTTTTCAGGTCTGATACCAATGCAGATAATTAGTAGTTAATGAAACCGGTAACCAATATTTGGAACCAATGTGCAATCAAAATAAAAATGAAAGTCTTTCTGTCAGTATTTAGAATTTGGAATGAAACAAACCCCAACACAAAACTTTGTTTAATGTCTTTAGCAAATGTTTGATTAAAACAGAAACTTTTAACATCATATAAAGCAAGTTTACTGCAACTTTTTTTTTTCAGAAAATCTAGTGAAAATTAAGATAAAAAACGAATGACTAAAAATAGCTCCCTGAGGTTTTACAAAATAAAAGTTCCTTCCATACTGACACTTTGCACTTTTTGATTGATTAATGTTATCGTCCATCTTTAAAATAAAATGCCAATACAGATAAACGGCAAAATGCAAAATATAGGCCGATAATCTGTTGACCCCTACAGTAAATGAAATCCTGGTGTGACGACAGTTTATCCAAACAGTGAGAACAAACCTGCCCACAGCAAACACTGTGAGAGCCACAGAGGATCCTCTCGTCTTGTGCATCTGGTCATAAAGTTCAGGGTCAAACATCCCTTCCCAGATGATGGGAGCGTTCCAGGAGGTGCATGTTTGCACGTCAGGTCTGGACCTGAAACACAAGACGACTGAAAGTTTAGGATGTTTCAGCACATTTTAAGGACTCTGTAGATCTCACTTAAAGATCCAGTGTGTCGGATAAATGTTTATATGTTGGCAGAACTGTGATATAAAAAGTGTATTTCCTTTAGTGCATAATCAACTGAAAATAAGAATTATTGTGTTTTCATTACCTTAGAATGATGTGTTTATATCTACACAGGAAGCTTTAATACAGTGGTCACAGGTGAATTTTTTGCAATAATATAATGATAAAATAAATACATGGATTTAAAAAAGCAATGGTTTTACCAGAAGAAATAGTTTACACATTTCTCTCAACTGAATTCACTTTTTCACAACATTTCTTCGCCGACATACATATCAGCGTCTCACGTCCAAAATGCACAGCACACTCTCAAATCAACTTGTGTACCAGAACATTGACACCTTTTTTCTTCCAACAATAAAATTTTCAATCTGACTGCTGGTGTTATGAATTCAGTGTTGAGAAATGTCTCTAACAACAAAAAAAGAAAGAAAAGACAAAAGTATTTTCTATTATTTACTATAGGAAAGGTACAACTAACCTGGAACACAAAGACCTAAAAAAAACAAAACATTAATAACCATTACAATACGTTTCACTACTGAATTTAAAGTAACTTTGACATTGTTTTATTTTTGAAAGACTTCTGCAAAATGCACCAGTGTGACTTATTTTCTTAAAGTTATTCTTGCAAAGAAAAACTGTTTCACTGATTAGTTTACTGCTTTTTTCTCCATGTAAAATTTACTCCTGAGTAAAATCATTTGTGGTCTTAATACTAAATATTCTCGACC
>NW_024653508.1:0-249 GCF_008729295.1 Plectropomus leopardus
CCCTGCACTAATATCACATCCTCCAATCAAACTGTGACTTCTCCCAGTAATGGCCCATGGTATAGTAAGTGAAAACTAACTCTGCTGCAGTGGACTCATTAGAGTCATTACCACCTTTTTTCTTTGTCTGACTTTATAATAAAAAACCTGTAATGATTGCTAACTTAAAGATTTCTGTGTCCCTCCCTTGTGCATTTTGACGTGAGATCTTTGTGTCTCTTTTTCCAAACAGATCACTCCCTGCTCATA
>NW_024653509.1:0-210 GCF_008729295.1 Plectropomus leopardus
ATGTCTTCATACAGGACAAGAACAAAGAAAGAAATGAGAGAAAAAAAGAGCTAAACGTGTTGATCATCCTGACTATACAGAGAGATGTGTGAGCATGATATTACAGCAGAGCTCTGAGAGGAGCGTCGAGGAGCAGAGGGAGGTGAAGACAGACTGATGCCCTGTCTCATGTCAGCTACTGATGGAGAAACAGATCAAGTACCATCCCTC
>NW_024653510.1:0-258 GCF_008729295.1 Plectropomus leopardus
GATCCATGAGCAAATAAAATCCAGACTTTTTTTGGGGGGGGGGGGGGGTTAGTAAAAACAGGGGACCTTTACTGCAAGCTTTGTTGCTGCTTACACTCAAAATCACACAAGAAAAGTACTGCACATTATGTTTTACAGTGGGTCTGTGTCCCTGAACAAGAATAAATTCACTTTAGCATACATGGCAGTGTTTTATTCTGACCAGTCTGCACATATGAGTATGGCTGGAGTTTTATTGTTGCATGAACTATTAAGCGC
>NW_024653511.1:0-275 GCF_008729295.1 Plectropomus leopardus
AAAAAAAAGGGAAAGAAAAGAGAAAGAGGGAGGATTAAAAAAAAAAAACAAAGAAGATTGTAAGCAGTCTTAGAGTTAAAAAATAAATTACTGTACAGTCATATTGAAAAGTAAATAGCTGCTTATTATTTAGCTTAGGAACTATAGCAATAGTTTAAAAAAAAAAAGGGAAAGAAAAGAGAAAGAGGGAGGATTAAAAAAAAAAACTAAGAAGATTGTAAGCAGTCCTAGAGTTAAAAAATAAATTACTGTACAGTCATATTGAAAAGTAAATA
>NW_024653512.1:0-764 GCF_008729295.1 Plectropomus leopardus
CTGTGGTTGGTTTGATATGTCTGTTTGTCTGCCTTTAATTTACTCACAGGGTTTGTTAAATTATTAGTTGACAAATTATTGTCATAAAAAATTAATCATTTTCATTCAACCATGTTATAAAACTGATATAAAAAAACTGACTTTGTTACAAGGAGACTGTAATCGTCTCATTGTCAGGTGTAGAAAACTAAACAAAAAATGAAAAAAAAAACATAATTTTGAAATAGTTTCAACAAATATCATTAACAAATGCTTTGTAGATTCAAGCAAGTGTATTTTTTCTGTCTTGTTAAAAGCAATCAGAGTTTTTTTCAGTGGATAGGTGCTTGTTCACAGTGCAGGAGGTTTTTGTACGGCCACTTAATGAGTTTGTATCACTGTGGTGGACTTTTGGTGGAGGAACCAAACTCATCGTTGACTGTAAGTACCAGAGATTTTTATTTTTTTGCAACATATAACAAATATAGCTTTTATCAGACATTTAATGAGACTTTGATTAAGTTCTTTGTTGTATGTTGTTGATATATTTTATTAATTTTATGAGGTGAGGTTGGTTGTGCAGTTTTAAGCAACTTTGCAGCAGTTAATTTTTTTTTTAAACTGCACATAGTTCAGTTATAAGAAATGCAAAGTAATTTTTTTTTCAAACCCATATTTTTTGTTATAATGTTGTTTTATGTGTCATATGGTCAAGTAAAAAAATGCTGAAAACTTAAACTGTGCTGTTAGATGTCTTTCCTTTTCTTTAAAGTATGAAATGATGT
>NW_024653513.1:0-262 GCF_008729295.1 Plectropomus leopardus
AGAGGACACATATTCTTTTCTTGACCCCACAATGTTTACAATGTATTTCGTTTTCCTATTTCACATGACCTGTGTGTAGAATTTGTTTTTAAGGTTTTCCAAAGGTTTTTTGAGGTCTTAATGTCAGTATACAACACATGTTGCATGCAATAAAATGTAGTTGCTGTCCCCTCCATGCTACACATAAAAAAAATGCACAAACAGCTCATCAAATGTTTAAAGGCAATAAAATAAATCTAAAAAAGTATCAATAAAGGAAAAA
>NW_024653514.1:0-230 GCF_008729295.1 Plectropomus leopardus
TTTAAATGAGAAAGGCATAGCAGTTGTTTTTTGAGTGTTCGCATCCTGTCCAAGCTTTTGTTTCTTCTGTCCAAATGTTTTGCAAACATTGAAGACATTAAATTCAAACTGATTGTATATTTGTAAAACAAAACACAAAAAACAACCAAAAAACAAAGTTTATCAGTTTGAACTTCCAATATCTTGTCTTTGTACTGTATTCAGTTGAATATGGGTGAAAACAGATCTGC
>NW_024653515.1:0-370 GCF_008729295.1 Plectropomus leopardus
ACTCGGCTTACGGTGCTCAAAGCATCAAAAATACGTTTAAAAAACTCAACATCGATGTCCCTTTGCAGAATTGACGACCTGTTTACTCGATATAACCCGCAGACCTCGCTGTGAGCAGTTTCGTGTAGGAACTATTTTCTTTCTACAGAACTACAAGATACAATATTATTCTGATTTAAATGTGTTTCAGTGTGCTGAGTGTTGCTACAACATAAATTGTGATATATCGCAATTTATTACCTTTTTTCGAGTGCAAATTTTGTCCCTAAAGGAAAACTTTCTTAACATTTATTTTATCCAATAAGATACAATTTTCACGTTGTTCATCTCACAGTAAATCACTGTTTTTTTTGCAGTAAATTAGTTATGG
>NW_024653516.1:0-280 GCF_008729295.1 Plectropomus leopardus
TGACCTGAAAGATCCACATTCCCATAGAAACACCCACAGAAAACACAAACACTCCTCTTCATTCACCTTTTTCATTACCACACTCTATATATGTGTGTAGATGTTTAATTTAAATGACTTGATGAAATAAACAAAAATCGGTGTGGGTTGGTTAACTTTTTTTTATTGAAGTTTAAACTGAACATAAAATATGTGTGTGTGTGTATACATGCACACACACACATAGTTATGTGTATATATACATATGCATATTGAAAACTTCATAGATTTTTAGATTGTT
>NW_024653517.1:0-752 GCF_008729295.1 Plectropomus leopardus
TCTGTTTTTCATATCAGGTACGCTGGCATGTTTTTATTGTCCAAATATGGCCTTGTTCTGCACATCTGTCTGCATGTAGTCCATGTTGATGTCACTCGTGTGAAGTTTTTTATAATTATTATTATGATTATTATTATTATTTAGTGATTTATTACTCCTAAGTTGGCCGCATGCTAAGCCATGTGTGTTTTCCAGCATGGACAGAGCAGGACAGACAGAAAGGCGATGTTCCTCAAGGTAAGTGGAGGCTGTCAGACACCCAGATAGTCACTTTCAGGGGGATGTTCAAGGGCACTTTAGCGCAGCGCTGTCACTGCTAATGACGGGGGGGCATTTTGACTTAAAGTGGAAACAGACAACTTTTACCCCCCGGAGTGTTTACAAGTGGTGTTATTATTGTTGGCACCGCGTTAGCAATAAAGCCGCCAGAAATCACTTTCCCACGGTCATTAACCTGTTTCCACTGCTGTTGAACTGTTTTGCAGGTCTGAAAATTCGACCTGAGCAAATTGGTTTGATTTCTGTTAAAAAAAAATGTGGAAAAGGCAACTAGCAACTTAAAACAATATGACCCCAAAATAAGCAAAAAATTAGTAAAAACATTGCAAGAAAATGACCTTAAAATAAGCGGGGAAAATCCCCCACAAACAAACAAGAAAATGGCCTTTGAAAAGTGCAGAAGATGAAAAAATATTTATGTTTTATATCTTTTATTTTATGTTTGTAATATGATTTTAAATATAAAATTATTA
>NW_024653518.1:0-6787 GCF_008729295.1 Plectropomus leopardus
TTATTGGCACATTATTGAGGCAAGAAAAAACAGCGATAACAAACGACCGCCTCGCCTGGATTATCTTGCCGACCAACACAACATGTCGATAAAAAACGGGACCTTGTCCCGGCGAGAAAAGGAAGGTCGCTTTAGTTAACAACCGGTTTTTGTGGCACCATCCAGGCGGGAAACGCAGCGACATCTCGCTTTAAACTTTAGACAAAACAAGACAAAACCATTCCTGTCGTCCGTATCCTTCCGTTGTTATTCGCAGAGAACTGAAAGTAACGAATTGCGGCGCTCAGAGGTGACGGACGGACGCACGGTTTCCTCACGGCGATCAGTCAGAGCTTTAACAAACACATCATCCGTACTTCCTGTTGTGTTTTTGTCTAACCGAGCGTCTCTTCAGTCTCTGTCTCAGGCTGACGGCGAGCTGTCCGGCCTGCCGACGCCCGACTCCACCCCGGAGCTGCCCATCAAGAACATGAAGGCGCTGCGGCACCATCAGTACGAGAAGAACCAGAACTGCAACAACGCCAAGGACAACCCCGCCTCCGGGCCCAGCGGCGCCGGAGCCGGTCTGGGCTTCATGGCCGTTGTCGGGAACTCCGTGACCCAGCAAGCGTTTCCCTTCTCTCATCACCACGGCAACAGTTTGACTAACGGGACGGCTCACGGAGCGGGAGCCTCGTCGACTTCTCTGCACCTGCCAGAGGAGAGGAAGATCCTGAGTGACGAGCGAGCGGCGGCAGCGGCAGGAGGAGGCGGCGGCGGCGTCCCTCATCACCACCACTCCCAGCAGTCCCTCCCCCAGACGGTGGTGGACGTGTCGGCGCTGGACGAGCTGCTCAAACACATCCACGAGGTCAGCGCGTCGGGGACCGGCGGTATCAAGGTCCTCACCCCCACCTCCTCGTCCTCCCTGTTCCCCGGGCCGTCCTCGTCCTCCTCCGGGGGACATCATCACGGTCACCACCATCATCACCATCCCAGTAACCACCATGGCCACACCCGCACGCACCACTACAACCACAGCCATCACCATAGCAACCACCACAATAATAACAGCAGCAGCAGCGGTGGCGGCGGTCACCATCACCAGCAGCAGATCCCCGAGACAGAATCCGCTCCGTACTACAGCACCTCCACGCTGCCGAGGGACGGACTCCCCAAACGCCTCGACGCTCCCACTCAGAGCTCCACCTCGTCCTCCTCCTCGTCCTCCTCCTCCTCCAACAACCCCACCTCCTCCACCTCCATCCCTTCGTCCTCCTCCTCCTCGTCCTCCACTCCGCTTCAGCAGCAGGTCATTCCGGAGAGACCCGGAGGAAGCGGCGTCTCGGTGGCGCGTCATCACTCCCAGCGGCACTCGCTCATTAAGATGGGCAGCGGGGGCGGCGCCGTGCCTCGCCACCACAGCTTCAACCAGCGGGGGCCGCAGCACGCACACTTTCTCGCCAGGATGAACACCAACAGCAGCAGCAACGGCCCGCCAACCGCTGCGGCGGATACCAATGGCGAAAGCCAGCGGCCGTCCATCGCCAGCACCTGCCTGACGCGGCAGCACAGCTACAGCGAGGGGCCGCACGTGCAGCGGGCGGCCATTGTCCGCAGAACGGCGTCGCTCAAACCCCAAGTCCCGCCAAAACCTCTGTTCCTCCCTAACACGGCAACGTCAATGGTCGCAGAGGCGGGAAAATACAACTACTGAGGCCGTGGGAGGAAGTGGCGCCATTCCAACACATCCTCGCCAAAGTGAGAGCGCTGATGGGACACAAAAGAGACTTCAGAGCTGTTTGTCCCCGTCGCTCCTCGTCATGACCCCTCAGGACGCCGCTGCCGCTCTGAGTCAGAGACGCTCTGAGGATCCACAAATAAACGCTTGTGGCGACGCTCCCTCTCGACAGATTGCGATCGGCTCAGACGAGTCGCAGAAACATTCCAAAATCAGGACGAAGGGCACGAACGACTCAGACGGCGTCCCCGCGGCTCCAGGCGGCCTGAAAAACTCCTGATTGATGCAGTTTTTCTTTCTCGCGCTTTGATCTAACGTCCCCGGCTGGTCGCACCGTGGCACCGGGCCCAGATTTCCACACGTCACAAACCCGACATGAACTGAGTCTGGGACCTGGACCGCCACCGGGACGGTTTCTGCAGGACTCTGAGGACCTGACAGGAAGTGACAAAACTCCAAAAAGGAGAAAAAAAACTGCAGTGAGATTTTTTTTTTTTTTTTTTTTTTTTTTGTTATCACGTCTTGGAGAGATGGAGATTTTTGTACATCAGCGACACTTTGAGGACACGAAACGGCTCTGAGACGCAGATCCGAATAAACCGTGAATGTCCTCTTTTATACCATATTGGTATCTGAACCACAGACGTGACGGAGGGAGGATTTACTGCACTCAGCACTCGAAATACTCCTTCAGTTTACTCATTTGTACGTTGAAATGACTCCTTTGATTTTCTTGAATTAATAACTGCTCATTTGCCCGCCTGCATCCGTCTTTATCTACAAGAGCGAATTTTTATGAACCGTGGGATCTACAGACTGTTTCAGAGATCAAATCCAGCGGTGATAAATCAGAGCTGTTGGTTTCATTTATGTCATGTGAGGAAACCGTTTATATAAAATACATTTTCCGGTAGTTTGACGGGTGAACAGCAGAAACGGCTTCGACAACGTTTTTTTGGCCTTTTCTGAAAATGTCGTGCAGCACCCGACGATGTATCGATTTCCTGAAAATGTAATAAAACCCGATAATGTGGTAACCTGAAATGAAATTTATTTCAAACACGTAAAAAAGGAAAGAATGAACACAAACACACAGACCAGGAGGCGACCGACATCGATTATTAGTAGTTAACGAGACCGATAACCGATATTTGGAACCGATTTTCATTTACAAAAAAAATTAAAATATTTTTGTCAATATTTAGAATTTGGAATAAAACAAACAACACAAACTTTGTTTACATACTTTTAACAAATGTTTCATCAAAACTAAAAAAATACATAAAAACTTCAATAAAAAATAAATAAAAATGTCTTATAGTATTTTTACAGAAAAAGAGAAAGTCATAGAACTTAAACCAATGACGTAAAAAAATGTCCTGACTCAAATTAAAGTAACGTTTTTTCTTATCTTTAATACCTTTAAGGTGGTCTTTAAAGACCAAGAAGTGCTGCTGTAACGTTTTTTTTTTTGGTTGCACTTTTTACACTTTTTTTGATTTACAATATTTTCTGATAAGTTTGCATCACTGTGCTGTAAAAAAAACTCAATAATATAAGGTATTGTGTCAAAAATGTCAATTTCAATTTCAATGTCAAATTTGATTACATTATTGGTCAGATTATCACTTTATTGGGTTTTATTCAGGGCTTTTTTTTTATCGTGATTAATCACATAATTTCAGTAGTTAACCGCAATTAATCCCATTTTTTAATTACTTTATTAAAATTATTTTGCATTTCAAAACTGTTTGATGAGTTAGGAGTTTTTCCAAAATTCAGCCCACTTTTGGTTATTTAGCCGAATTTCCTGAGAATCTATTATGATGTTTGTTGACGTCGGATTCGTCAGTATCGTCACTGTCGCTTTAAAACTCAGCCCGCTACGGCCTCTTCGGTGATCAAAAACAAAATGAACGTGTTAATTACGGATCTTAATTGCATCACAATTAACGTGTGAACGCTGACAGCTCTAGTTTACATATTTATTCATTTTAAGGGAAAATTGATCATATTTTCAGACGGAATTACATTTTCAGGAAGTTATGACATTATTGATGCTGCATGTCAGTTTCCCCAAACATTAAAAAAGATCATCTCTTTCACCTCGAGTGCAGCGGTTCCCAAAGCGGGGGGCGTGGCCTCCTGGGGGGTCAGGGGTCATTCATTTCCATCGTTTTCACTCTGCATTTGATCATAAGAGACATTCAACATTCAACTTCAGCTTTACTTTTACAAACAAAAAGAAGAAAACGAGCAATAATGAAATAATGAAAAGTCCCCGCAGCAGCAAAACTCAGATGAACCTGCGTGACGACGTTCATTAAACAGATTTAAGATTCGCGTTTACTTCGCTTTAACATGTTTCACTTTCATCATCCGATGTTAGTTTGTGAAATCTTTTTTCAGACAGCAGAAATCCCCGCTGACTTTTGCAGAGGCGAGTTCACACAGCGTGGCTCAAATTTCTTGCTCAAGTTGAAAAATTTAGACACAAATTTCCCGTCTTTACGTCATTCGCATCCTGTCATTCATTTCGTCCACCGCGTGTTTGCGAATTTGCATCTTTGCATCTTTGCGTTGTCTTTGTACGTGCGGGTGCATCTCTGAAAAACTGAGTATCATGAAAAGTTCATTTTTCTTCGTAATTTAACTCTAAAATATATATATTGTGTATTCTTCACAAAAAAATTGATTTAAAGCATTTTTTTTGTTTTCATTTTGATGATTATGAGAATCAGAAATCAGAAATATTTCCTGACGATTCAAAAAATGATCTACAAAACAGAAATGTCCAACTGCTGTTCATTTATATTCTCACTACTTGGTTTTGGGCTCCTTGGTGATGAATTACTGCATTAGTGTGGCACAGGGTCGACACCGGAATTTAACCCGCGGCCGCTGCGGCGAGGATACAACCTCTGTACACGGAGCGCCGCTCTATATGTCACATTTTTTACTTTCTTAAATAACTGATGTATAATATTGGTTTTTCAATAATATTCTATTTTGTTACGATGCACCTGTAATTTTTCATCACGTTCAGTGTGAAATCATCTCCAGTCTGCTTAACCCTTTGAAAACCGAGCAAATCTGGGCCTGATTCCTTTTAAGAATGCAATGAGAAACTTAACAAGAAATGATCCAAAATATTGGCAAGAAACTGAAAAAAAATAAAATTGCCAGTAAATTACTTGAAATTTTGCAACAAAAAAAGTAACATGAAAGACAAAGAAATGACCTGCAGGTGTAAAAAAAAACTTTTCTATAACATCATTTTGAAAAATAATTAAAAATACACTAAATTTGATTCCTTGAAACAACGATGATTATGTAACATACGGGACATGAAATGTGCTGTATTTAAAACCATGCTCACTCATTAAAAGAAATTATTATTTTCAAAAATTAAAAATATTGTTTTCGTGAACGTTTTCTTGTTTTTTGTTAATTTTCGAAGAATTTTCTCTCGTTTTTTTGGAGATTCTTTTTCTTTTCATCTTAAATAATTTCTTGCCATTTGCAGCACGTTTTATTACCAAGTTGCTCATTGCCTCTTTTCTATGTTTTCAAAACCACTCGGCTATTAACTTGAACCGACATCAGTTTTCTTTCTCCTATTTAACCAAATCGGTTTGAATTCTGTGGAAAACTTGAGACAAGAGCAACTTGGCAAGAAATGTCCCATAAAATTACCAAAAAAAAAAAAATATATTATTATAATTATAAAATTATTATCGTTATAACCATATATTTGTCACAGAAAAAAATGTATCCTTTTTTTCAATTTTTTAAATGTTTTTGGAAGGGGTACAGGGTCATTCTCTTGTTTGATTTTGGTTTTTAATTTCTTTTTTATTTTCATGTAATTTTCTTTAGATTTTTTGTTTTGCTCATTTATTTTTCAAGGGTCTGTCTTGTTAAGTTGCTCATTGCTTTCTACACATCTTATTGAACAAAGTCAGACCATTTTTCTCAGATTTAAACATAAAACGTCGACAGCGCGTACATTCATAAAAACAAATATTCACTCACCTTTAAATTCTTCGCTGGAGTTTCGTTAACGACGTGCTGCGAGCTGCTGATGGCGAGTTCATGGAGACGTCTGAGAGCGACACGCAGCTGCAGCAAAGCTGTGAACGAAAGAGACAAATCAACAGAAAATCCCAAACCAGAACACGAACAAGACCGAAAAGTTTCAGTTTGACTGTATTCAGTTTCATGCTTTCAAACTTTGTGAAAATCCTTGAACAGCTGAGACAGATTGTTCACTGTGTCGATCATTCTGATATTTTTCAGATTTTAACAGATGCTGAAAATGTGAGAGAATAACATGATGATACATTTTAATAGTTTTGTTCTTTTAGTGTTTGGAGAACGAAAAACAGCACAAAACCCAAACGGATTCCAACCAGAAATGTTTCAAATCTAAGGAAATCAGGAAATCAGAGCCCGCAGCTGAAACGCATGCTTTCCTGAAAGAAAACTGTCAGTATATTTTTTTAATTATTATTTTCAAAATTGTTGGTAAATTATTTTGGTGATTTTTTTTTTTGAAGAAAAGATATTGTCTTTTTTTTTGTTGAAATGTAATTTTTTTTATCTTTAAAAATTTGGGGCAATTTTTAATGAAACATTTGGGAGATTTTTATTTTTATTAGTATTTTTCTTCAAAATTAGCAATGTTCTTTTCTTTTGAAATTGGTGGTGATTTTGAAAGAAATATTTTTTTGATTTTTCATATGAAATTTTTATGGAAAAATGCTTATTTTTTTTCTTTAAAAATTTTGGGATAATTGAAAAAATAAAACTTGGGAAATTCTTATTTTTGGCCATTTTTGAAGGAAATATTTTGGCTTTTTTTCTTTCTTGAAAACATGCATTATTTGCTTCAAAAAGACACCATTTATCACAGCCAGAAAGTGTAAAAACGGAAATTGTTGTTGGATTTTCATATTTCCGATGATCTCTGGACACATCGTGAGTTATGACGCAAAGTTTGTCAAAAAACTTTTGCAGGCCTGGAATTTGCTATTTGCAAATTTTATGACTTTTCAAGGTTTTTCC
>NW_024653519.1:0-290 GCF_008729295.1 Plectropomus leopardus
TGACCTGAAAGATCCACATTCCCATAGAAACACCCACAGAAAACACACACACTCCTCTTCATTCACCTTTTTCATTACCACACTCTATATATGTGTGTGTAGATGTTTAATTTAAATGACTTGATGAAATAAACAAAAATCGGTGCAGGTTGGTTAACTTTTTTTTATTGAAGTTTAAACTGAACATAAAATATGTGTGTGCGTGTATACATGCACACACACATAGTTATGTGTATATATACATATATATACATATGCATATTGAAAACTTCATAGATTTTTAGATTGTT
>NW_024653520.1:0-441 GCF_008729295.1 Plectropomus leopardus
TTAATTTTTCAGAACAAGCTATTTTGAAATTTCAATTTTTGAGTTATTTCTTATGTGTTTCAGGCCATTTTGTTCAGTCTTTCAGCTGTTGTATTTTATCATAATTGTTTAGCCAAACAGGTACTTTTTGGATTAAAAGTGAGAGAGATGACGGGTTGCTCTGTATACTTTGATCAAACGTAGGTCCAAAACCTTCAGTTGGGTGCTCATGGAAAACAGGACCCAACAGGATAAACAGGAAGGAAATCCAGGCACTCCAAAAATGTGAAAAACGGGAAGAATCACATTAAAAAGCCTTTATTATGGCGGCTAAATCATTAAAAAAACTGCCGGTCTTCATGTGTATGTATGTATACTGTGATTATGGTTTGTTATTATGACATATTTCTGCTTTATTTACTGCTGTAATTTCATCAGCTGGGTCATGTGACGGCGGTGGGG
>NW_024653521.1:0-385 GCF_008729295.1 Plectropomus leopardus
CCATTAATATCTCTGAGACCGAACAGGCATTTGCTGAACACGGAAAGCTACAGTATGTTAGATCAAACTGCAATGTACCTGTTCCAACTCCTGTATCTTGTAGTCTTTGGACTGGAGGATCTCCAACACTTTCCTGTCCTTCATCTCACCTTTTTGCTTCTCACTAGAGAAAAACGGAGGGAAAAATCAAATTTTCATCTACAGTGGAACAACTTAAGACTATAGGATTAGAACAATTGGACATTACAAAGTACATCTTCAATGACTAACAGATACCTTTTAAAAAGGATCCATATCCTCTTGAAAATGATTTACTGAAATTGTTTTATACAGGGTTCCCACACACTTTCACAGACAAAATTTCAAAACTTTTACATAATTTTTC
>NW_024653522.1:0-227 GCF_008729295.1 Plectropomus leopardus
GAACCTGAGACAGAGATCCAGTCTGAAAACAAATCGCAAAGACAACGAAACATTTATCCTTGATCATATAATCCAACAGTTACTGTCATAAGACAAAAATGATTATTTCAGTTCCATACATGATTTGGTGATAAGAATAATCAAGTGCCAGTACTTACTGCAGAGAAGAAAAGCCGCAATCAAAGAGAAGCTCCTCATTGTGTTTAATCGTGTCAAAGCAACGATAG
>NW_024653523.1:0-243 GCF_008729295.1 Plectropomus leopardus
AAAAAAATAGGGTTCCTGCATTGTTATTAATTTAACATGAAAAATGAGTGGGACTGCAAACATATCATGCTACAAATCACAGGCCCCACATCCTCAATATATTAAACTAAAAAGATGATAAAATAACAATCTACATGGAGTGTCCACTTCAGAATAAAGCACACATGTCTAAACTCAGTTGGATTAATAATCTCTAACAGCTTTATTGGTCACAAACCCAAAAATTCCCCTATCAAATGTACT
>NW_024653524.1:0-548 GCF_008729295.1 Plectropomus leopardus
GCTGTCCTTTACTCGATATAATGTCAGAAAATGCTGAAAAATGCTCATTATACAGTGAATTCCCAAATGCATGTCTTCAAATTGTTTATTTTATTTGACTAATAGTCCTAATCCCAAAAGATGATGATGAAGAAAAACAAAAAAACATCACATTTTTTGGCAATTTGCTTGAAAATTGTCAAAAAAAACTCTGTCAAAAAACCTGCTGACTCATTTTCTGTTGGTGGACTCATCACTTCAGCTCTGCTCGCTATGTTTATCTACAAATATCTAATGAATTCAGCGTACCTGGAGGAGCAGGCGGCAGCTGAATGATCCCAGAGTTGAGGAGCTGCACACCAGGGGCCACGCTGGTTGGGGGGCCGACACTCTGAATGGGCCTCAGGCTGGTTTATCCTGAGAGGACCCTGTGAGACGCCTGTAGGAGCTGAAGTCAGGATCTGTAAGGGCACTCCAGCGGAGGGGATGGAGAGGGACGGACTGGCAGGTACCACTTGGGGAAAAGAGATGGTGGAGGACGTTTGGATGGAGGAGACTGGGACCAGCTG
>NW_024653525.1:0-419 GCF_008729295.1 Plectropomus leopardus
CGACCCAGGGTTCCCCAGGATCCTTAAAAAGTCTTAAAAGGCCTTGAATTCATTCATCTTAAAATAAAGCCTTAATCAGCATCAAAATGTCTTAAATCAGTCTTTCAAAAGTCTTAAAATGCTTCGACAGTGGAGGTGGGATTGTTATAAATCTTTTCTTTCTGACACCGCAAAAGCTCAAAATAAAAAAAAATCCATCTCAGAGTCATGTTTTATGTTACAATAAATTTAAAACATAACAAAGATTCCTCCATCACCTCAAGTAACTGATAACAATACATTTTTCCTTTAGTATTGGCTACTGAAAAAATGGTCCTAAATTTTAATTCCAGCTGCATTAAAAGTCTTTAAAGTCTTAAATCCCACTTACCTTAAGTTACAGGAAACCTGCTTCAACCACCAAATTCTCATCCGTTCAT
>NW_024653526.1:0-228 GCF_008729295.1 Plectropomus leopardus
CTTCAATGACTTCAAACCCACAGTAAACATCATATACTACAGCAGCATGATGACTGCTATATATGTAGATGTTTATGGTTCATGTACCACATACACACACACATATTTTCTCTGTGTAAAAGTATTTTAATGACACAAAATGCACATTGACAGTGCTGCATAACATAAAAGTATGATATTATATAATCCATCAGTTAAAAACAATGGATTATAAATGAATAAAAACAC
>NW_024653527.1:0-300 GCF_008729295.1 Plectropomus leopardus
ATGTCTTTGCAGAGAGCACATGAGCAAATCTCCGTCTCCCTCCTCCTGCTGGAGACAAGTCTTTCTTCATTAAAAGCAGCTAAAAGTTCTCCTTCACACTTCACTAAACTGCTTTCACGTTAACCCACTTGGCAAGTTTGCCAGCTCGAACGCGGTGTCCTCGTTTGTCCAAAACCTCAATCACACTGCACAGGTTCCTGTGGTATTGCGTCATCGTCAAACGGCTCACCTCACGTGAGTGACGTCGCAAATTTGAATTTGAGACGGTTCAAGTTGCGATCAATAGACGCAAAAAAAAAA
>NW_024653528.1:0-218 GCF_008729295.1 Plectropomus leopardus
CTTTAAAAAGCTATTCAAATAGAAAAGCAGAAACAAAGGAATTGAGCAAAAAAGATTTGATTCTAGACTGAACATAACTCTTAAAACTCTGAAACTATGAATGCAGAATGAGAAATACGACAAGAGGAAATTAATTGCTAAGTGACATAAAGTCAGAATAGACAGACTGCGTTCCTTCTTGCATTTTCTTCCATAGCTGAAATGCCATTAATGATAAC
>NW_024653529.1:0-3502 GCF_008729295.1 Plectropomus leopardus
TGACAAAAAGGATCAAATGCAAGTATCATTTGACTGGAAATGTTTCGATATTACTGTACTGGGTCATTTCGATTAATACCTTTAAGGTATCAAGTGCTGATACCCAGGCTTAATCAATATGAAAGTCTGTGTTTCTGCTATGAGTTACATTTATTCAGACACAGTGGACCACAGAGATTTATGCCCTGTTTCCTTACATGAAAATTACTGAACTGTTGAGTTGCTCAAACAGGGAGCAAGACTTGAGTTTTAAATCTTGCAAATGAATAAATAAAATAGTGATTATAACAACAAAGCACACTGACAACCACTCCTGGAAACATTCCTCAGAGTATAGTATTGGGCACTATGACACATGCTGTAGGACCACAGAAATGTATCCACTGTACCTCTTCCTTTAATTTTAGCATTGTAGGCAGTGATGTGAATCAATGAGCATGAAGATACTAAGCCTACTAAATATGATGAAGGAAGCACCATGATTATACAGGTACTTAATTTCGATGGATTAGCTCAAAACAGACATTCAAATTTGAACCATTTAATTGTATCTATAGAGGGTTTCTCAAAAGAATATCAAGAAATATTTTATCAGTCTGCCCAAGCTTAGCTCAAAATGTGTATCATTTCGCAGTATTGTCCTTCATGGACCAACTCTTTCTTTAAAATCACAGTGCATGAATCGCAGACCAGAGCTGGAAGAGAAGCAGGTGAATTTTAAACAAAGGCAGATGAAAAAAAGAAAGGAGTGAGTGAGAAAGAAAGAGTTGGAAAGTGAGGGTGTCAAACCTGGCCTTTCCCCCTGCTCTGTTACACAACAGCCAAACACACTGCAAAGCAGAGGGTCAGCTGCCAGACCGCCTGAAGCTCTGTGTGCATGTGTGTGCGTGACCCAGGTTGAGAACAGTACAGAGCAGTACTAAAAACCCCTATGGGCTGCTTCATAACACTGGCAATGAACACACAGAAATGACACTAACACAGTCTGCAGTATTCCGCTGAGCCTTTCCATCTTATTCCCAAATGAACGGCTGTTTGCTGATGGTGATTTTCCTGAAAGGAGACATCTGTGATGTAATTTTCAGGCTCATATTCCCAAAAAACAACAGAACCCACAAGAGAAACGGTGCAATAACTGCATATTTTGTCTTCATTAATCATTACTGATGCATTTCACAACAGGACTAAAGCACAATTTATTATTTGGAAATGATACCCCCATGTCTGTGTTTTGTCAGGTGCATTTACACGGGACAAGTAAATTCTGTATTTTAATCAAATTCACTGACATTAATCGCCTGTATGATGTCAACACTCTGCGAGTAAAAGTAAATGCATGGGAAAAGCATCATAGGTGTAACTTGGTCCACTTTAATGACCACCATAAAGGTCAGACAACATAACTCTGACAGCACTGCTTCTCTCTCTTTTGATGGGATTTAGTTTCCTCTTTCTGCAATGAGTCCTCCTGCTGTGCAGCAAGATGATAATGAGCCTCCTAAAATTGGCACCCAAAATGCTGTCAAAACTTTCATTCATAATTACCAACAAAGCCTCCATAACTCTAGACCGGGCAAGATGTAGAAAAGAAGGAAGGAAAGAGAACTAAAAACCTTGCAAAATAAATAAATATATCTGACCCCAAATCACGAGATGCCGATTCTCACAGGACCAGTATAATTAAATGACGTGTGTTTGGCAAAATATGGTAGATCATTTCAGGGTTTCCACACATTTTTATGGACAAAATCTTAAAACCTTTCCATGATTTTTCTTTTTTGTCTTCTTGTCCTACTTGCCTGGTGTTTTTCAAACATATCAGATTCAAACTCTATTTCGACAAAATTTCAGATGGCTGGCATTCATAAAGAGAGAGAAGGAACAGAAAAATGGAGAAATGGGACATCTAGAGATCTCAAAGTATTACTGGTCCCTTGCAAATAAGGTTTATGGCAACAAACATTAGAGCTGAGCTGATTAATTGAGCAGAAAAACAATTGAAAACAATTCTGATAATCAGCCACAATTTATATGTTTCAGCTTCTGTTTTTCTTTGTTATATAGGACACTAAATTTACATTTTCTGGACTGTTTTTCACTAAAAATAGGATGATTGACGATGCCATTGTGATGGGAAATCATAATTGGCATTTTCATGAATCAAACACAATTTTTTTTATGAAATATTCTCCAAAGATTAATAATAAGAGACAATAACCAGAAGCTTCAGCCACTTCTAAACAGCATATCATTGTGCTCTCAGTAAAAGTCATCTGGTTATCTCAACAACAGTGACCCAGATGTGAGAGCAGTGGCTTTGTGACAGAAGGTCACTAGTTGTAATCCACAAACAATCTGGCAGGAAACATGGTGTAGTAAGATAAGATGCAAAAGAAAGACTATAAACGTACGGTTGAGGTTATCAAAAACACAATATAACCTCAATGGGATATATGTCGGGGCGAGAGCTAAAGTAAGAAAAGTTTGCAGAAAAGTGTATACTTGTTTAAAATTTCAATGTTACTCTCCTGTCAACACTCGGCGTCAGGGTGCCCCTGAGTAAGGTATTTCATTGTGTTTTTGTTAAGTAGTCGACAAGGAAGGAAAAAGAAGAGGTGAACGTAAAAGCTGTATCAATGGAAAACTAGGGTACAGCTTAAGAAAAAAAACCCCTGTAATAAATTAATGCTCTATTCAAATTCTTTCCAAATCGGAGCCAATTGTTTATTGTGTTTCCATTTGGGGGTCCTCAGCATGAAAACATTTGGGACCCCCCGAAAGAGAGGACGATTTAGCAACTAAATAACCCTGCAGTGAGTTCAGTTCATGCCAGCATGTGATATAATAAGCCTTTTTTAATAAGGCACAGAAAGAGAATTAACAGTAGTGCAGATGGTCTGGCTCCCATTAACAGATCCCTCAGACTGTGTGTGTGAGTCTGTGAAAGCTCATGTGTGTGTCTTGCATAACTGAACCAAAATGCATGTGCATGTATGTGTGTGTGTGTGTGTGTGTGTGTGTGTGTGGAGAATGAATGAATGACTGATTTAATAGATTACTTATTTCATGTGCTACAGATGTACATCAACGTGCATGGATGGGTGTGTTCAATGGCCTGATAAGCAAAAAAGGCGTGACGGTGTGAAGACATCCACTTGCCAACTTCCTGCCAAACACTAAGTAATCAAAGAAATGAGGAAGTGCTTCCTCCAATCGACCATCCTGCGGAGAGTGATTAGAGGATTTTAGTTGATTACAGTTGTCATAAGGAATGATGGGAGTCTGCAGGGTGTAGTGGGTGTTATTGACTGCAACAATCAAAGGTGTGTGTGTGTGTGTGGGTGTGTGGGGGAGGGAGTGGGGTTGATTGGTAGTGAATGTGCCAATGTTAATAACGAGAGGAATGGGGATAATCTATAACAGTAATATGGACAGTGAAGGGACCAAAACATACTAAATATCAAATTCAGTCAAAAAAGTGTTGCATTGTTGTGAATTTATA
>NW_024653530.1:0-355 GCF_008729295.1 Plectropomus leopardus
CTGTTGTCTGTCTTATTCTCTTCCTCCTTCCTCCTCTGTGTTGTCCTTCTCTTTGTCCTCCTCCTTCCTCCTCTGTATTACTTATTTTCCTCCTCTTTACTCTTCTGTCCTCCTGATTGTCCTACTCCTTCCTCCTCTGTCGTCCTTCTTATTCTCCTCCTCGGTCCCCCCTTGTTGTTCTTTTGATTCTCCTTCTCCTTTCTCCTCTGTTGTCCTTATTCTCCTCCTCCTTCCTCCTCTGTTGTCCGTCTTATTCTCCTCCTCCATCCCCTCGTGCTGTCCTTCTTATTCTTCATCTACTTCCTCACCTGTTGTCCTTCTCCTCCTCCTCCTTCCTCCTCCTCTCTGTTGTCCT
>NW_024653531.1:0-432 GCF_008729295.1 Plectropomus leopardus
TCCCTGCTGGTGACGTTCCTCTGACAATCCAAGTTAGAAATATGACTTCCTGGGGCATTCCTGTTGAAATTCCCCGCCGCAAACTCGGATATTCCAACCTCCTAGTGCACATCGAGGGCACCAACAGTGAACGAGCAGCAGCTAGGAGTATAGCAGATGCTATGGCGTAAAAGCATCCAAGAAGGGTGTCTGGAGTTGATGCTCCGGGTGAAATAGAAACGTGGCACTCAGAGGAAGCCTTAAAGGCAAATAAAGAAAGCGATCAATGGTTAGGAAGACTACAGATCACCACTGGTTTAGCTTTAAGGCTACATTTCTGGCAATGATGATAACCTTGTGTGATGACTCCATCACTTGGCCTTTTCTCTCCTCCTGCCCTGATTTGCATGGGATGACTTGAAGAGAGAGCTCCTGGGGGTGGTCCAGGCATAT
>NW_024653532.1:0-391 GCF_008729295.1 Plectropomus leopardus
AAGTGGGGTTGCATGAGGTACTTATCCTTAGTTAACTGATTACCTACAGTAGATGGCATTGTGCATGCCTCCAGTTTGGAGAAGCTGGCAGAAGTACTGCGACCAAAGCTAAGCAATGCACTGCTGTGAATGGGGCAGAAGCTAAATGTATTTAAGCCACCCAAAAAAAATCATTATCTGTTCAAGTGCATGCTGATTTCAGCATATTTTTCATTGCTTTACCTTGTTTTCAGAAAGCCCTTTCTGACAGGTATCTTAAGTCTTTATATTTAACTATGCTCTTTTGAAAGCCACCAGACCTTTTTGACAAAAACAATATTTTTGCCTCACAGAACACAGGAAATGCTGGTTGACTGCTGCCTGTATTGCTTTGTTTATATGTGTTATTGTG
>NW_024653533.1:0-332 GCF_008729295.1 Plectropomus leopardus
CATATTTAATGGGCGCACATGAGAGAAGTGTCATATTTCTCATCTCACGCTCATCAAGAAAGCAAATGAGCATATTTCTGAAAATGTCAAGCTATTCCTTTAACCCTTTGAAACATTGAGCGACATCACTTTTATTGTGCTTCTTTCCGACTTTGACTCTTTTGAAATATGAGAAAATTGGTACAGTTTCTTTCAAAAACCAGTGAAAAAAGGCAGTGAGCAACAAAATAAATAAAAGAAATAAGTCCATTTAGAATATATTTAAAAAGCTAGGGGGAAAACTAATCATAATTACAGGTTAAAAATTATGTTACAACATTACGTTTTCCATG
>NW_024653534.1:0-208 GCF_008729295.1 Plectropomus leopardus
AATCAATTGGTGTATTTAAGACTCTGTCTGAATTCTATTTTTTTTTTAATTTTATTAAATATAATTAAGTGACTAAAGAGTGAGTGGATTACTAGTAGAGAAAACGCTGGTATTTAATCATATTTCAGTTTCTGATCTGGTTGAAAACTTTTCTACAACTTACCCTCCTGTCTTTTTAATGAGAACTTTATTTTCTCTTAAAACTAAA
>NW_024653535.1:0-373 GCF_008729295.1 Plectropomus leopardus
AAGCTCTTTGCTCAAGAGGTAGAAAACCTACAACTACCAGAATGCACAGCGCCACACTGGACCAATACACGTTCCAGCTGGTGACTGAAGTAATGCAAGCTTGGCTATTTTGATAGGAAACAATATGGAGATTGACAGGTAACAAATTAACTCTACTTACAGTTAAATGGAAAGGTCTCTGAAAACATTTGAGGTGTGAAATATGCAGTAACTGAATCTTGGTTCATATTTGATTTATTTGCACTGCTTAATAGGAATGCAAGATTTTAAATGTTTTGCTGATATCCGATATGCAGATATATAACAACTAATTCGGCCGATAACCAATATATCCACATTTTTCCCCGCCAAATTTTAGTGAATATCAAGTCTC
>NW_024653536.1:0-322 GCF_008729295.1 Plectropomus leopardus
TTGACCAATCAGATTTCATTCAAATCTGGGAGTATTTGACATATTTTCCTCAAGGGGGCAAACTGATGCATCTAATCTGAAGGGCCTTGAGTCCCCTGAGGACTTAAGCTCCCCAGAGGGCGTGACTGAAATATTTTAACACTGCTGAATAAAAAAAGAAATTGTCAAACTTAAAAAAAGTAAAAACCTTCCACTGTACGACTACATAAAATATTATTACAATAGCAGTAGACTCTTAAAATAAATGTTTTTTTCTTCCCCAGGCTGTCTGTCTGCATTTTAAAGGTTCATTACAATTTATAAATCCAGCTCTCTGATAAAA
>NW_024653537.1:0-378 GCF_008729295.1 Plectropomus leopardus
AATAATAATAATAACTGCTGTAAAATAAGTTGGAATATATGATTACGATAATTATAAATATAATTATAAATCTTGGAAAACACTTCTTGCCACATTGCCCATTGACTTTTCTTATATTTTCAGAAGAAAGTAAACCTATTTACTCAGGGCTCAAAGGTTTGAATATTTGTGAAGGCGGCTGAATGCAGCACAAGAAAAGTGATTTGATCCAGGTTTCAAAGGGTTAAATTAAATCCTTTGTACATTTTGTCAGTTATTGTCTCCCACTCAAACTGAAAATTATATATTTTTTAGTTTAACCAATGATTGTCCAAAGAAAAACCTCCCAAAAAAAACATTACGGCTTATCTTTTAAACAGGTTTATGTGCTTCCTTAAG
>NW_024653538.1:0-213 GCF_008729295.1 Plectropomus leopardus
CTAAATGATAAGCATTTCTAGACTTTTTATTTAGAAAACAAAAAGGTCCATAAGGTTTATATCAATTAAAAATTGAGCATTTTGTGGTGTGGTGCCGCGCAGTGCATTCTGGTAGTTGTACCTCTTGACCAAAAACGAATGCCATAACAGTCACTTGTTATGTAGCACTTTCAAAATTATTGTTCTTTCTACTGCATAGAGAGCCTAGTTTTA
>NW_024653539.1:0-204 GCF_008729295.1 Plectropomus leopardus
ACCAAACACTGTAGAGCAAAAA
The DNA here is from genome assembly GCF_008729295.1 of Plectropomus leopardus. NCBI lineage: Eukaryota > Metazoa > Chordata > Actinopteri > Perciformes > Serranidae > Plectropomus > Plectropomus leopardus. Next base: position 23 of record NW_024653539.1, read on the forward strand.
TACTTGGGTGCCACTTCTGCATAATGACAGGAGGCCAGGGACCAGTTGCAGCAGCCCCATGCATGTTTCTAGGATTTTAGGACATTTATAGGATTATATATAATTTCTAGGATTTTAGGACATTTTCAGAATTTTAAGACATTTCTAGGATTTAAGCATGTTTAGGATTTAAGGATATCTCT
>NW_024653540.1:0-3441 GCF_008729295.1 Plectropomus leopardus
TTTCTTACTGCCTTTTTCCCCATGTCAAATCAATTTTCTCAAGTTTCAACGGTTTAAATGCTTGTGAAAGGTGTCTGAACGCAGCATAAGAAAACTTATGTTGATCCAGGTCTCAAAGGGTTAATGTACATATATGTTTCCCAAAGGCAGAGCACAATGGTTAAAGGTTTTCTTTTGCCCTTTCTCGCTGTGTTTTTGTTTACTAATGTGGAGCCTCTGACTGATTGTTTACACAGCTTCAGGAGCATTTAACACATTTATGACATTTTATGTTCTCAGGAAGCATCTTCTCAGTGAATCAGTTGTGATCTACATGTCAAACACCTTTAAGACTTTTTCCAATCAGTGAGAGGGCGTGCTGTGGTGATGGCTGTCTCTTCTGTCTGCCGTCCTGATGACTAAGTGTATTGTCATGTGAGTTGGCTGCTGCTGCTGCTGCTGCTGCTGCTGCTGCTGCTGTGCGTCTGAGTGTACGGATAGTCTGGAGGTACATATTTTGGCTTGAGTGCAAATAGATAGCTATGGGTGTTTTTTTAGATTATCTGATTAACTACGGTATGTCTGGACTGGAACACAGCACCTGCACATTGGGCAGACGTGTACCACCACAAAGCATAAATCAGGACCTTGAACCATTTTACTGCTACTTTATTACAGGCTGGAGATCCCGTGTGATGGCAGATGTCTGATAACAGTTTTCTTGAATAGTCATCACATAGGGAGAAAAAAAAACATTTTGGATGAGTGATTTCCTTGCAATTGGATTTCTAGCCTATGAGCATGCTACCGTACATTTCACACACGAGTTCCCTCTGCATGCCTGCTCATATCACACGCAAATTTATAAATCACCACAGGGCCCCTCCCTCTACCCACTTCCTTTCCCCCCTCCACAACTCTATGTCTGGAGAGCACCTGCCCCATCACCTGCCACTCAGACAGTGGCTGTCTGAGCGGGGGGATGCGTTCCAGGATGCCACACCTCACCCTCTGTCTCCCCCGTACCTCCCCCAAGCTAGCCTCACATGCAAATGCTACCTGTGCTCCTCGTTTAAATTCACGTGCACACACTTGGCTGCTAACCCAAACGTGACTCTGCTCTGTTTTGCACTGACATGTTTTTCTTTAAAAACTAGGCTAAAATCATTATTGACTGAAAGCAACCTGCCCTTCAGTGACACCAATATTTTTTACCAGGTCCTGTCAACTTTTCCAGCTTTTTTGGCTTGTGGCCTAAATAGCAGTGGCCTTAATAGCCCATAATAGCAGCTCTTGCTCCTGCACGTGTACAGCTGAGCTGCTTTGTTTGTCTCCCGCCTCGGTTTAGTGGTCAATTTCAGAGGAATGAGCCTGCCGAGTCATCCAGGGAATGTGGAAAAGTGTCTCTGTGTGTCAGAGGGTCTCATCTGGGGGTTGAGCGCCTACAAAGATGGACTTGAACTTGTCTGCAAACCTGGACTTTAAAAAGAGACCACCTACTGCGTCAAACTCTGTGCATTCACTTAATCATAATTCAGTGATGTGATGGGTTTGATTAATTAGCAGAAAAGTTGAGTTTTCTAAAGCAAACAAAGAGCTGTGACTCCTTGCTCAGTGCACAGACTCTGTCATTTATTAGTTAATCTCTGTGTCAGAGAATATTTGGCCCATGCACGAAGGTTATGACAGACAGAAACTCGAGCCCAGAGGCAATGTGTGCAGAGCACAACCCCGGCTGCACACCTGTCTTGCACTGTAGCCCTTGAGTTATTTCACATTGTGACCCAGTAAGTCACTGTGTGTGTTTTACATTTGTACTCGTGCAAGATAATGCTTTTCCGGCTCTGGAGGAGTTTGCTGAAATGTTTTGTTTTTTTGTGCCTCGTTGCTCTCCTGAGAAAAAAAACAAAAAAACCCAGACCAGGTGTTTGACAGCAGCAACTCTTCTTTTTCTTCAAGGGCGTTTCACTCTCGTTTCAGTTCATCCCTTTAATCCTGATGACACTGCTGGTATTCAGAGTTTGGCTCTGAATAGTTTATTGCTGTTGCTCTGGGCTGAAGTGGAAGTTTCTGGATGGTCAGCTCGTTATGTGTGTTCCACTTTTACCTGATCACATTTCAAAACAACAGGCGGCCTAGTGGATGGCTTGTCCATACCTGTCCACATAATAAAAGCAAGAAGTTGGGCGAAGGAGGGGGTGGGTGAACAAACTGCTAGTGCTCAGCTGGTAGGGGGGGCGGAAGTGGAGCAGAGAGCTAGAAAACCGAAAGGAAGAGAGCGCAAGTAAACACAGGAGCAGATGAATGCGGGAGATGCATCAGCAATTTGCTGTAAAGTAGGTCAGCCTCTTGAGAGCTCAGTGGCAAAGGATCAGATTGGAATCAAAGTGCTCTGATTGACAGTTTGAGTACAGCAAACCAAGACGCATCCTTTCAGTGAAATTCACACTAGAATAATAAAAACACAAATTAAAACTGCAGCAGACACATGAATGGCACTCCTTCTTTTGATGTTACTCGGGTACTGCAAAGCTTCGAGTGCTGATAAATGGACCAGAAAATGAATTACCAGTTAGTTTGGGGATGGATTAAAGGATAAGGCTTGTCTAAGACTGTTAAGGATACTGCTGGTGATATTTCATATTTTCTTACTGGCAGCAAGTCCCATAAAAAGACCAAAACCAACAATGCATTAGACTGTCCATCAGTACTGTCCTCCCTCCCTGCCCCGTCTTTGACTCTTAGCCCCATTTCTCATTGTTTACTACTGAAGACATAAATCTTTAAAAAGTGTGTCACAAACAAATTTTCTGGTTAAATAGTTTCCTTGAACTGCCAAAAATTGCAGTTCTTAGCAAGCCTTACTGCTGAAGAACTATTTTCAATGGTGGATTAATCCACATTTGGTGCTTTATTGAATATGCAATCAACAGTTACTTCACAATAAGTTAAAGTGAAAACACTTTTCTATTTCCAATTGTTTATCAACCTAAAATATTGTTTGTCACTCAGGATTTTTTTATACATATATTTGTTTTGTGTAATTGGAAATACATGTGTTTTGGTTTTGGACTTCTGTTTATTTTCTGACATTTCACATTTCATTCATAAGACTAAACAGTTAATCAAAAACACATTTTTTTAATCCACAGGTTATTGGATAATTAGTATTACCATTAGTTGCAGAATTTAAACCGTTAAGATGGGTCACGTCATTGCATAACATAACTTTTTCACGTAGCACAATATCTGTTATTGAAAAAAACATTTTTAATAGCTGTCAAACATAAAATAGTTTTTGAGCGATTTGTTAAACCACTTTCAAAACACTACCAGTCAGGTGGTGTTTTGAACAGAGAGTACACTACTATGTGTTTTTCCCCAAATGTGTTGTATTTCATTTTTCATATGTCCGTGTAACCTGACAAAACATCCTAAATCAGCACTCTTTTTCTTAGAATC
>NW_024653541.1:0-242 GCF_008729295.1 Plectropomus leopardus
TTTCAGAGTTTTAAAATGAACCGTAGTTTAAAACAGAAAAAATATCAATTAAAAAAAATAAATAAAATGCAGATTTCATGATAAAATCAACTGGAACTTGTTTAATTCTGAACTGATTTTCACACACACAAAAAAATAGATATGTTTATTTGCAGATCTTGACCTCCCCAATTTGGCGCCCACGAACATGCAAACCTGCAAACTTCAGGCAGCAGCCAATCAGGCGTCTACATTCCTATATC
>NW_024653542.1:0-441 GCF_008729295.1 Plectropomus leopardus
ATACTGCTAATTAATAATATATTCAAGCCTGCAAAAAAATAAAAATAGAAACCTAACATGACTTAAGTATATTTTAAAAAATCATTTTTGTGTGTGTGGTTTTTTTTTTCATTAAAAAACATCAGTGGTATCCACAAAAAACTGGCATTTAAAGAGTTAACATTCTGAAAACTAACGTTTGGTATGATCAGCACTGAAGTTGGTTAAAATATTTAACAAAGAAAATCATAAAGAAATGTTAGTCCATCATATTTTTATGGCAGTTTATTGATGGATGTGCATTTCTTTCCATGAAAGGAGGAAAAGTGTTGGTTTTTTAAAGAGGAACCAAAGGCTTAATATTAGTTTTTAACCCTTTGAAACCTAGGTTGACATTGTTTTCTTGTGTTCCTTTGGTTTCTTTTAAAACATGGGAAAATGAGCAGCAAATGCCTCACAAGA
>NW_024653543.1:0-358 GCF_008729295.1 Plectropomus leopardus
CAGAGTTTTAAAATGAACCGTAGTTTAAAACAGAAAAAATATCACTTTAAAAAAATACATAAAATGCAGATTTCATGATAAAATCAACTGGAACTTGTTTAATTCTGAACCGATTTTCACACACACAAAAAAATAGATATGTTTATTTGCAGATCTTGACCTCCCCAATTTGGCGCCCACGAACATGCAAAGCTGCAAACTTCAGGCAGCAGCCAATCAGGCGTCTACATTCCTATATCTATCATTTTTTGAAAAAGTCATTTAAATATGTAAATAACAATACAGATTTTTATTTAATTAAAATATAATAAGATAAAATAGACAACACAAGTAAATTAACAAAATAAAAGATGGATTA
>NW_024653544.1:0-259 GCF_008729295.1 Plectropomus leopardus
AGAACAAAATGCAAAATCAAAAAATAATTCCAACGCAAGCAATATAAAACACAAAAAAGACAAAATGAAACTAGTACTAAGAAAGACTATAAAGTACATCAATTTTTCGAACACGTGAAATTTAATCGATCAGACCATGGTGCAGTGCTGTCAAAGTTTATGCATAAGTTGCTGTGAGCTTTGATTGAGAAAAAAACACATATGATATTGTTTGAACTAACTAAACTTCAAAACTTAAAACTAAAATAACTCTTAATCG
>NW_024653545.1:0-277 GCF_008729295.1 Plectropomus leopardus
TTGGATATAATATCCTAAGTTTCGTCTTTGAATTGTAAAAAAAAAAACCACTATGAAGAGTCACACTATGAGGATGAAGGCACAAAACTATGAAGAAACTCAAAACAACTACAGAGACCCAAAAAGACCTCAAAAAGACACAAATATCTATAAAGGCACAAAGCAATTACAAAGAGACCCGAAATGACTATTAGACTATTAAAAAAGCACAAAATACCCTCAAAAAGATACAAAATGGCTTCAAAGAGACACAAAAAAACACAAAAAGATAAAAAAA
>NW_024653546.1:0-201 GCF_008729295.1 Plectropomus leopardus
AAAAGTCCTCATGCAGAATGGCCCATTTCAGAATACTACATAGGGTAACATCACTCTAAATTACCCTGAATTATTATTATTATTTTCCAAAAAAAGAAAAAAAAGGACGACAAATACAAAGATGCAAATGACCTGGAAACAATGTTTAAAAATTGTAATAGTTATAAAACATACGTTTTAGATATGTAATTATAATTAATA
>NW_024653547.1:0-384 GCF_008729295.1 Plectropomus leopardus
TCAGTCAAAGTATGTTTAAATCCGATATCGGGTTATTGTTTTAGGTGTATCGTTTGTAATAAACGTGTATATATTAAACCGAAAGGAAGACACGCACCTCACGTCATACAGTGAGCTCAGAAAGCCATTAAATATGCAGCTTATCATGCGCCTTAAACCAAACCCCGTTTAAAAAAAGAGTAAGAGAAGGTTAACTGGTCTTGAACCACATAACAGTGATTATTAAATATAATCGAGTGCTTCTATAATTCATTAATAGACGCGTTTCAATTCGTCTTTAACAGAATTAACCAAACATCATTCGTATTTGTAGAAATTTGACTTTAGTCCGGAGACAGTTGTTTATCACAGTGTGTTTGTAACCAGCGCTGTAAATCAGAGATT
>NW_024653548.1:0-354 GCF_008729295.1 Plectropomus leopardus
GGAGCAATGGTTCCCAGCCTTTTTCCTTGTGGGACACCTTTTATATCAATGAGTAAACTGATGAATCTTGACTAATTGACATATTTTATGGATATTTAATAATGTATTCAATGCATTAAAAAACAGCACAGAGCAACAACAATTAATCCAAATAGTGAACTCAGTTACTGCAAGAAGTTTTTGCAGAAGTAGCATTTTGGATAACTTTTGAGCAGATTATTTCCATATATTGCACCAGAAATTAGTTTTCCTTTTAGTTTTAGGAACTTTAGTATTTTAAAAAGGTATTTTTAACAAACAAACAAACCTTGATGGGGTTCTTTTTTGGGGGGTAGGGGGTGGGGGTCACTGCTT
>NW_024653549.1:0-201 GCF_008729295.1 Plectropomus leopardus
TATGGTAGCTGGTTAGCACAGTGATTCCCAGCTGGTGGGTCGCAGGTCCACTCTGAATGGAACTGACTTGTCAATGTGTCAAGTTTGGAAAAAAAAACAAAAAACAAAAAACACCTTAATTTTAAAATGCAGACTCTTCATTGCTCTGCTAAACTCCTCATCATTTATAACACCAGCCTGTTTTTCCAGCACAGCAACTAT
>NW_024653550.1:0-264 GCF_008729295.1 Plectropomus leopardus
ACCAATACTTTATGTTGCATCTAATATTTACAGAAATATATATTTCTAAATTACTATTTAAAACTTCTTGAAACTGTCATTTATGTTCAACAATTACTTTTTAGTTATTTATTTCTTAGTCATCTCTACTGCCCATTATCATCTGTCTTTTTTTCTAATATGTTTTTGCCGCAGATCCTTTTAATTCTACTTTAAATTTTGTCTTGCCTTTGTTCGACATTATTGTTTGGCTCTTATAGTTATGTTGCCTCTGAAAGAAACCCT
>NW_024653551.1:0-1203 GCF_008729295.1 Plectropomus leopardus
TCTGTGTGTGTGTGTGTGTTATTACTTATTGTGTGTATGCATGTGCACGCCTTCTGTGTGGGCTGCTGTCAGACAGGAGAAAGAGAGGGCTGAATGCAGTACAGTGTGTGTGTGTGTGTGTGTGTGTGTGTGTGTGTGTGTGTGTGTGTGTGTGTGTGTGTGTGTGTGTGTGTGTGTCCCACCTCCTGTGACAGGAATGGGATGAGCTGAGCACAGATCACATTCAACCGCTTGGCAATCTCCGTCTGAAAGGAAAAAAAAAGATACTGTTGCTTTGATGAATAAACGCACACACAAACATTCGCAAAGCCAAGACTGAGCCAGAACAAAAAGAAAACACACACTCATAAAGGTTACACACACACACACACACACACACACACACACACACACACACACACACACACAAACATACACACAAGCACAAACAAACAAAACACACACACACACACACACACACACACACACACACACACACACACACACACACACACACACACGGTGTGGCTGTGGCCTGCTTCTCCCAGGGCCAGTGTGGTAAATATTTCAGCTGCTTACATTTGGTCCATGCAAATGGAAACTCTGCCAGGGAGTTTGGCTAAAATATTCATGGACAGCATCTGCTGCGGCCTCAGCCAGCCCACACAGTGTTTATATGTGTGTGTGTGTGTGTGTGTGTGTGTGTGTGTGTGTGTGAGTGTGTGAGTGTGTGTGTTAAGAGGAAAAGATGCAAGAATCACCATCTTTTCTGTGTGTGTGTGTGTGTGTGTGTCTTGTGTGTGCATGTGTTTCTCATGTGTCCGTGCATGTCTGTTGTCTGTGTGTTTCTGCATTTTGCATGCTTGAGTGTGTGTGTGTGTGTGTGTCTGTGTGTGTGTGTGTGTGTGTGTGTGTGTGTGTGTGTGTGTGTGTGTGTGTGTGTTCCTGCTGGGGGTCAGTGATTCTTGCTGTGGGTGTGTGTCTGTCTCGATCTGCTCTACTACACAGCCAACAGCAAACTCTTCCCCCCTCCCTCCCCCATCTCTCTTTCCATCCCTCTCTCCTTTTTTCTGTCCTTCTTTCCATCACACTCCATTTATCGCTCTTTCCATCCATCCCTTGTTCCATTTCTCCTCTCCCAGTATTAGTGCAGTAATCAGTGTACAAGCATTGTCACGTGATGTCCATAACACACACACACACACACACACACACACACACACA
>NW_024653552.1:0-7865 GCF_008729295.1 Plectropomus leopardus
CTGTGTTCAGTGTGAGAAAGAAATCTTCCTCCTTTGTACAGAAACAATGGCGCAGGTAGCCTTCTTCCTTTATCTAGTGCATGTACAGTTTCTTTAATGATTTTGTACATTTGGGAATTCTGATTTTTTGGAGGCAGTCTATCATCTCCCATCCCTCTGCCAATTCAGCGTACCCAGCCCAGTTATCCTTTGGGTCAATCTGACCCCAAATCTTTTGCTATCAAAATATATTTTTTATACTTATGTAAACAGATCTATTGGCCCTAAATTCCAAAACGAAGGGAAAAATGTTTGGTAATGGGTTGGACTGAAGTGAACTAAAGTAACACAGAATTGATTGACAGTTCATACAATATGCCTTAAATAACAGTCAAAACAGGTTCATGGCAACAGATCTAATCTAATGTTCAAAGAACTTTTTAAGGATGTTTATCGTTTATAGCACCCGCTATCAAATAAGCTGGAGTGTAGCTTCACTAAATTTGAACCAGAGAGATTCAAAAGAGCTGCTCATCAAACTAAGTGCATACTTTAAGTTTTCGTATCTTTTTTGTCTTGGGAGAGAAAGCGTGCAGTACATATTTGCATGTAAAAGGTGTTTTCAACAGTTTGAAAAAACAACTTTTGCTGCCTTGCTAACCTGGTGCCGCATTCACAAAACATCTTAAGGCTAAAAATGGCTCTTCAAACGAGCCAAGTTTGCAGAAACTCCTGACAGTGAGGGGCACGTCAGGCCTGACTTCAGAGGAGTATTCCACTGATTTAGCACTGTACACTCTATCGTTTTTGGCCGGATCGCAGCTCGCGAGGCCAGCCATATCGAAGCGAAACTCCGTTAGTGACTGAGTGAAAGAGTTTGCACCACTGGTCAGTATAACTGATGGTGTGACGTTGCTGTTTCTATGGAAGCCCTGAGGGGCAAGTGAGAAAAAATGTTTTTCTGGTGATCCATTTTCGAAGTTCAAAAAAATATTTTTTTCATTTGTGAAATAGAGTGAAATTGCAATTGCAAGAAAAATAAATTCACTTGGTTCCACACATGAAACAAAAAAAATGTTTTCTCCGTGTGTGGCACCGGTGAAAAAAAAGATTTTTCAGGAGGAAAATAACGCTCATTTTTCTAGGTGTTTCTTTTTATAATACTCATTTTGACCACAAGAGGCTGAAGCACACCACCAGGGGACTTTTCTTTTCTCTCACAACACAACATGCAACTCTTATTATTCAAATTCTGATATATGAAAGTATGTTACATAAAAGGTTATGGTCATAGTGGTCACCTGCAGCAGTTACAGCACACTGCGTTTGTGTTTTCTCATGTTTCATCGTCAAAATGCAAAATCTGACAGTTGTTCTTTCAAAGTAAATAATAGACACAGACACAGTGGACAGGCTGACAGACGCTGGCAGAGTGTATTACTGAAACGTTATTCCTCATTCTCAGAAAATAGATGTCATAGTCTACAATTTAAGTTTTATTTTGTTTGTGATTCATCGTTCACCAGTAGATGGCAGTGTGAGTATGCTGCAAAAATCCCTCCGTTCTCCTCTGCTGAAACTGATCTTTCTCTTCACTTGTGGACCTTTGTGGAACCAGTAAAACCTCCAGTCCAAACAGACCGTTTTAACTGGAACAACAAGTTTAAAGCAATATCCGAAGAGCGATCACATCTTAGTATTTGGTCAGTGTGATTAACACAGTGCAGGTCACCATGACGATCTCAGGGGGGAAATTTCCATCTGCTCGTCTTCAAGCTTCTTTGTAAAATGTTTAATTTTTTAAAAAGTAGTATTAACTCTTTTGACATCACTTTTTTGTGCTGTGTCCGCTCAACTTTCACATGTATTTAAACTTTTAAATCCTGAGCAAACAAGTTTGATTTCTTCTCCAGAAACATGGGGGAAAGATGTCCCAAAAAATGCTATATTTAAAAAGATCATAATTACATATGTAAACCTATGTTATAGAATCACTGTTATTTTTAAGCACATTTTAACTCATTTCCTTTTGGAAAATTAGAAAATTATATTTAAATTATATATTGAAAATTATGTTGCAGAATTCTTGCTATTTTTTTAGCACTTCCTTCCTTCCTTTTTTGGCTATCTTTCAGTTATGTTTTTGTACTTTCTGGCAAAAAATTTTTTTTGCCAATTTTTGGGTAATTTCTTCTTAGGCTGCTCATTGCCTTCTTCCGTTTTAGAAAGAAATCAAGTCAGATTGCTTCAGAGATTGAACCTTACTGATGGACGTCTGTGATTTTCCTTCTGTTTAACCCGCAGTAGGAGATGAGGTAGTGAAAGGGGATCCATGTCACCGTAAAGTCAGATAACCTCTATAAAAATCGCGTCTCACTTCCTGCAGTTTGTGCATTGGTGACAAATTCCACACTGTGCGTTTCTCTTTACAACCAGAGAAAAGGAGTGTCACGTGGAGTGTAAAACATGCCCAATTTTGTGGCGGAGGTTTTAAAAACACTCTGGAGGAATCCTCCTAAATCACAGGTTGAATGTAAATAAAACGTCTACTGTACTTAATAGTGAGATTTTGGGGTTCCTCACTTGGGTTGTTTCTTTTAATGCCACTTTTTGCCCGTACTCCAGTACGATTCAGAGGGAAATATTATACTTTTTACTTTATCTGACAGCTTTAGTTTGTTCTTTAGAAATTAAGAAATTAAGACTGAACATATGACAAGTTTATAAGGCATAATATTTTTTTGATAAATTGAACTACCCAGCAGTAGATACAGGTACAGGTGGAAGCATTAGCTGATTAACAGAGCATTAAGTGTTATTTTATTAATTTTTAATTTCATTTATTAATTAAGTTTTTTGTTGTTATTTGCCCCCAGCTGCTATTTCAGTTAACATAATAGGTTGAGTTTCTTAATTAACATCTTTAAAAACTGCTCTTTAAACCCTGATGAAACTCTCTGTTGTACCAGTTAACCCTTTGAAACTTGAGCAAACTGGATCGATATCTGTCAGAAACAGGAACAGGAAAAGAAAACACGTTTTTTTTCTGTAAAGACACATAACTATGTAAACGTTACATACATATATATATATTTTTTTCTAGACATTTTTCCCTACTTTTTGTTTTTATTATTATCAATGTCTAGTAATTTCCCTCTATCTTTTTTAAAACTAAAATACTTTAATGCTTTCAGGTATTTGTGGGACATCTCTTGCCAAGTTGCTCATTGCCTTTTTTCCCATGTTTTCAAAAGAAGTCCGACCAATTTGCTCACATATTAACCCTTTGAAAAATGAAAAAATTGCTTGAGATTTTTTCAAAAAGCTTGATTTCTTTCAAAAACACGAGGTGGAGGCAATGAGCAACTTAAGAAGAAATGACTCCCCCTAAAAATAGCAAGGAATAAGTAAAAAGTTAAAAAAAAAAACCCAAAAAAAAAACCTGAGAATTAGCACAAAAAATAAAATAAAAAAATAGAAAATTAAACAAAAACAAACAAGGAAATGTTCTTAAAGGTGTTTAAAAATAAAAATGATTTTGTAACATTTTACATATGCAGTTATAATAGTTTTGAATATAGTCCCTTGAAATTTGTCTCTGGCCTTTTTAAAAATAATTTTTAGATATACAAAATCTTGCAAATTTTAGGACCTTTTCCCCCAATGTTTTCGATGAAGACGCCAGAACTGTTTGCTCAGTGTTCAAAGGGTTAAATATTTGTGGAAGGTGTCTCAATGCATGACAAGAGAAGTGATGTTTATCCGGGTTTTAAGGGTTAAAAGGTTTAAATGCATGTGGACGCAGAACAGGACTTGTTAAAATGTCACGTAAACACACCCAGCCCAACACCCTCGTGGAGCAATATTTTGACGAGGGGTCCCACTACCAGCACGCACGCGCGCGTGGACGCATACCACAGCACGAGCCCTGTGCGGTGTTCAAGGACACTTGTCTGCGGATGTAAACAACAACTGCGGCAGTGTGCCAACAATCATCTGACCGATATAAGTTTTAAATAGACTTTTCAAAGGGTGAAGTCAGGTCATCTGGGACATTTGGTAAAATGGGAAAATACGGTTTTACAGTTTGGGATGTTTGAATATAAGCAGCCATTTAACAGACATGTCCCTGAGTTGTTGCTTTACACAAAACAATCTCTCTTTTTTTTTTTTTAATTGTTTTGAGATGGACAGGGCAAAAAGTTAAAAAAAAAAATCAAAAAAAAAATCAAGAGGTCCCAGAATTTGTAGGAAAGCCATATGGCATGTTGATTTTACCTTTTTGGTAGCTAAAATAAGGGTATAACAACATTCAACAACAAAATCATTGTAGGGGTGTTGCTTTTTATGAACTTTTTGACTTGTTATCAAAATATTGTCACGACTCTCTTTACTTTAATGGGAATATCTTTTCAGTGAATACTTAATGCATTCAAGTGCAAATTAAATCAACATGTTTTTAAACTATCACCCTGTAATATTACAAACATTTTTAGTTTTTTTTTCATTTAAAGAATATTAAATACGATGCTGTAAGTCCATGTCAGCCACAATACTCAGGAATTAGCCATAAGTGTTAAACCCATGCATGTCCATTGTGGACAGTATGCCACCCAGGAAACAGGCAACAAAGGAGTGGGCAAAGCACGGCAGAAAAGATGAATTTATGATCAACTTGAATAAAACAAAGCTTTAGCTGTTAGGGTTATGGAAATGTGTTTTGTTTAAATGTTGCTTTTGTCAGAATCTTTATTGTTCTCTGGGTCAGAAACAGCTCGATATGGAGAAAAAGCAGCGACAGAGCCAGACATGGCCCATATTATAACTTGAATTAATTTAAAAAACACATATTGACTGGTATACATCATCTAGTAAATTAATCTTAATAATTGTATCACTGAGGTGATTAATATATGTTTAAAAAATTAAAATATTTCAGCGAGCACTTGGCAAGAAATGTCCCACAATTTGCACAAAAATAGTTATGAGTGACAAAGAAAATGACCTGAAAATTAGTTTGGAAAAACTAGTTTCATGAAAGATTTGTTTTATCAAAAACTAGAGGAAATGTCCAGAAAATTTCATCATATCATTATATTTAAAGTTATGTAACTGGGATATATATGCATACATACACACACACATGCATGCACACACACACACACACACACACATATATATATATATATAAACCACTAAAATACATTATATTACTTTAAAACGACATGAAATGAAATGTCTTCGTCTGTCAGATAGTCCCTGAAAGCACCACCGGGTTTGTTTTGGTCCTGCAGGGCCGTGTCCGGGCCAACCAATCAGGGGCGAGAAGGGGCTCGAGGGTGTCATGTGACCCCTGCCTCGCAGCCCAGCCCACGAGCCCTGTAAAGCGGCGCGTCCGTCATACTTTATTCATTCTCTGCCAGTAAGCGGACCTGCGGAGAGCTGCTGCGTTATCTGACTTCTCAACAAAACTAGAGCGACACTTCGCATTTTACCAACGCCAAATAAAGACAGACAAAAACTAAAACCTTCTGGTCTTTATAAAATTAGAGAGAAAAGAAATTAATCGCCGAATAACCGAAATAAAACCCCCTGCGACACCAGTCAGGATATAATATCAACTCGGTGTTCAGAATATTCAGCTTATTCCTTTTTCGATAAAAAATGAAAACCAAATTCATTAACGGGGTTTCTTCCTCCCCCTCCATGTCGCTGGGTCTGCTTGTGACCGAGAACGCCCTGCAGGTCCAGCCCGACACCGCGGAGGACTGCAAGGAGCTGGTCCGAGCCGACCAACCGGACCCGGACACCCGGCGCAAGGCTTATCGGTGGTGCCGGGAGTTTCTCCATGGAGCCTGGAAGAGCCTGGCGGAGGACGACTTTCACATCACCATCATAAGGTACAGGGTGTTCACTTGGTGGAAACAGGCCTAGTTAGTGGGAGCTGGTGTGAGACGGCTGCTACCCAGTCCAGCCTCATGATGGAGCCTAAACCGTTTTCAGAGAAAACGCCCTAAATACTCTGGAAATAAAGAGGTTATTTCCATAGAAGTGCACTCGACGTAAATCAGATGCAGTTTCCCGGAAGACGGTAGTGATGATGTTATTCATGTGAATCACGGCTGTTTATCTGAACTATTTCTACATTTCAGAGTAAGATTCACTGTTAGTGTGACAACTCCCCAAAACGGAGTTTTGCTTTGTAATTTAGGGAGACAGTGATTTATTGATTTATTGATTTATTGATTGTTTAGTTGCATTGGTGGATGACGCATCTTAAAGCTACACTAGAGCAAAAGTACAGATCTCTTACAAGTTGGAAGTTAAAAATAATAATAGATTTTATCTGTAATGCACTTTACATTTGGAACAAAGGATATGTATTTGGATACATAGGATATTACTCCGGCAAAAGTCTTAAAAGTATCTGATATTTCAGTGTCAAAAGTAATGTTATGATGTTTAATGTATTTAAGTATTGAAAGTAAAAGTACAAGTAAATGCTGTTAATATAAAAACACGCAAAAAAATGGTGCAATTTTTGATGATTTTTAAAGAAAGACAATCACCATGACGTTTTCTTTAAAAATTCACAAAAAACTCAAACAAAAGAATAATAGCAATGTTTTTAGAGAAAACATGTCTTTATGTTTTCTTTAAAAATCAGCAGTAAAATAAATACAAAATCCTGCCATTTAAAGTTGAATACCAAAATAAAAAACACAAGTCCCTCCCCTGTACTTTAAAATTTTGACATGCCATTTTTTTTGCACCACCGCCCTAAGTTAGATTTAAATATTCAGTTCTAATTCTGTTCTCAATTGATTTTTTAAAAATAATATATTTAAAAAGCTATTATATAGTATTATATATATATTATATAATGAATAAAGCGATTGTTTAAGAGAATATGTGGTCTTGAAAATTTTTCTCAAAGTCATGGATATTTATCGGTAAAAATGTGCATGAACCCAAACTACACTTGAAATTTAGTGAAGTAAAAGTGAAGGTTGACATAAATATGAAAACTAAATTAAAGCACAGATACTACCCAAAAAATACTCAAGTAATGTAACAGAGTATTATTACTTAGGTAGACTAATCACTGCGTACATTACAGTCACATAAATTGTAGGTATTTCTGTTGCAACTTAAGAGATTTAAAGAACAATACAAGTGAAAGTTAACAGAAAACAGAAAGAAAACCTCAAAATAAATAAACAATTAATCATTTCTATTTACATTCAATGTTGGACCCAGGGACACTGGGGCCAGACTGTGATTTAACAGGCTGACAGACAGAGGAACAAAAGAGTTTCTCAGCCTGTCCAGTCTTGCCTTTGGCACCCTAAATCCTCTGAGTAAGCCCAAAGTCTTCAAGTATGGTATTTATTGGTAATTATTCCTATTCTGAGCTGGACTTTGTCGTTTAAATGGTAATGTGCGACACTGGGAGGCTAATAACGGTGGCAAATTTGTTCTTATTTGCCCAAGCTGCTATTTTAGTTGATAACATAATAGGTTTGATTTTGTTTTTATTAAAATTTCCAAAAATGGCTGTTTTGATTCTTATGAAATTCTCTGTCCTACCATTTAAACCCTATAATACCAGGCTTGATTTCTGTCAAAAACACTGGAGGAAGGAAATGAGAAACAAAAGAAGAAATTACCCCAAAATTAGTTAGAAATAGAAAATATAGAAGAAAATTGCTTAAAATTAGTAAAAATAAATAAACAAATACATTACAGGAAGGAAATAAAGAAAGAAAGTTTAAAAAAAAATAATACCATGAAAATGATGTGGAAAATGTGGTTAAAATCTTTTAAATAATTTTGCAACATGATTTTAAATATGTAATTATGATTATTAAAATGATTTTTTTGTC